>NW_003315555.1:0-34850 GCF_000151505.1 Trichophyton verrucosum HKI 0517
TCTTCTTCTTCTTCTTTCTTGCTCCTCTTTTTCTCGATATATCAAATATCAAATATCAAGCATCAAACAATATCCTTTTCCCGCAGACGCTGGTTTACCCCTGGAGGAGAACCAAGAGGAAAAACATCGGCCCGCTTCCTTCCCGCGCCAACTTTTTCCCCCACTTCGGAGACTTTGATAAATTGACCAGAAAAGCGTTCGAAGCCGACTTTCTCTTCTTCTTCTTCTTCTTCTTCCTCCTCTTCCTCCTCCTCTTCTTCTTCGCCTTGATATCTCCATCTCCATCTTCATCTCTGCTTCTTCAGCTTCATCAGCTTCATCGTCCTTATCGGTATCTTCACCGTCTTTGAGTCCCCAGGTTTATCCATTTATCCATCTCCTAGAACCCCACCATGGCTGCTCCCGCTACCAAGTTCAAGGTCGCCGACATCGTAAGGAATCCTCTGTCGACACCTGTTCTACCGTAATATTTGAGAGATTCCATGGCTAATTGACATGCGTAGTCCCTCGCTGCCTTCGGGCGCCGCGAGATCGAGATCGCCGAGATCGAGATGCCTGGCTTGATGGCCATCCGCAAGAAGTACGCCGCAGACGCCCCATTGAAGGGTGCCAGAATCGCTGGATGTCTTCACATGAGTACGTCTGCCTGCTGAGACAGCGAGAGTCCCGATTATGACGGTGTATGGCTGACAATTTTGTAGCCATTCAGACTGCCGTGCTCATTGAGACCCTCACTGCCCTCGGTGCTGAGGTTACCTGGTCCAGCTGCAACATCTTCTCCACCCAGGACCATGCTGCTGCTGCCATTGCTGCCTCTGGTACCCCAGTGTAAGTAAGCCTTCAATTGGCATTCTTCTTGAGTCTCGGCTCTTCTGACATCCGTGTATCTAGCTTCGCCTGGAAGGGTGAGACCGAGGAAGAGTACGAGTGGTGCCTTGAGCAGCAATTGATTGCCTTCAAGGACGGAAAGAAGCTCAACCTCATCCTTGACGACGGTGGTGACTTGACCTCCCTCGTCCACAAGAAGTACCCAGAGATGCTCAAGGACTGCTATGGTGTCTCTGAGGAGACCACCACCGGTGTCCACCACCTCTACAAGATGATGAAGAGCGGTGAGCTCCTCGTACCCGCCGTCAACGTCAACGACTCCGTCACCAAGTCCAAGTTCGACAACCTCTACGGATGCAGAGAATCCCTCATCGACGGAATCAAGCGTGCCACCGATGTCATGATTGCCGGTAAGATCGCCGTCGTTGCTGGTTACGGTGACGTCGGCAAGGGTTGCGCCGAGGCCCTCCGCAGCATGGGTGCTGCCGTCATTGTCACTGAAATCGACCCCATCAACGCTCTCCAGGCCGCCGTTGCCGGTTACCAGGTCCTCACCATGGAGGAGGCTGCCCCCAAGGGCCAGATCTTCGTTACCACCACTGGTTGCCGTGACATCCTTACCGGCGAGCACTTCAACGTCATGAAGAACGATGCCATTGTCTGCAGTAAGTAGTTCCCGCATATTCAATATGTATATATGCAATCGCGTGCATTGCTAACGATACCTAGACATTGGTCACTTCGACATTGAGATCGACGTTGCCTGGCTCAAGGCCAACGCCAAGTCCGTCCAGAACATCAAGCCACAGGTCGACCGCTACCTCATGCCATCCGGCAACCACATCATCCTTCTCGCTGAGGGACGATTGGTCAACCTTGGCTGTGCTACCGGCCACTCCTCCTTCGTTATGTCCTGCTCTTTCTCCAACCAAGTCCTCGCCCAGATTCTCCTCTTCAAGTGCAACGACCCCGAGTTCGGCAAGAAGTACGTTGAGTTCGGTGCCACTGGCAAGCGTGACATCGGTGTCTACGTCCTTCCCAAGATCCTCGACGAGCAGGTCGCTTTCCTCCACCTCGAGCACGTCAACGCTAAGCTCTCCAAGCTCACCCCCAAGCAAGCCGAATACCTTGGCCTCGACGTTGAGGGTCCCTTCAAGAGCGACATGTAAGTGAAATTCCTTGTGTTTCCCCCCACTGAAAATCAACCAAAAACGCTCAATGCTAACCAATTGACCGCCTACAGCTACCGCTATTAAGTTATTGAAACGTGAACATGGGAGCGTGCTTTTTTTGCTTGGTTTAGCTGATTTCTTTTTCTTCTTTTCCTACTCCGTTTATTCAACATCAAAATCAAGGGCAAAAAGGGCACAGGTATGGTAAATGTCATAGACTTAATTTCAACATTACGAAACGAATAATTCGCCCCACGTTAATCGTGGAGGCTATCTCAATGCCAGCATTGACTGGTAGAGATTTACTAGATAGTAAATAAAAACTCTCTGGTTCTCTTGACAGTGTTTATTGTTTTTAATAACTAGTTGTATATTTGCGTAAAATCATCAATCATCCCATCAAGCCACGGACCTAGTACTCCCGTCCAAGGGCATCCTGAGCATGCTCATGGGCCTGGTACTTCACCTTCTCCTTATCAATGTAGTCAAGGCCCTTGGTCTCGATGATGCGGTCTGTGAAAGCTCCAGCGAAGCCAGCGAGGATCTCCTTGGCCTTAGCATGGCTGTCTGGCTTTCCTGTATATCCTGTAAGCAACTAGCCAGCTATACCAAATAGGCCGGCATTCTCCTTACCATTCTTCTGGACGTGGTCCTCATAGGCCTTTGCGGCCTCGTAAGCGGCGGCACCGGCAATCAGCTCGTGAGACAGGGAGGCCTTGTGAGGAGCATTCATGACCTCATTGTGAGCGTCGGCATGGTTGGAGAAATCTATCAAGCAATGTCACTTAGTTAGTCTCATTCTGCAAGTCAGCCGGAGAAAAGGGGCTATCTTACTCTCGAAGAAACCCATGATTGCTGTGGCTTGATTTAATCCGTAGGTAGATTTAATGCAGTTTGATATTATTAAATCCAAAGATACAACGGTTCATCGGGGATATAGCGGTGAATTTATAGACATGTTGCCAGCCATTGATGCCGTCCGTGATATCCGTGTGGGACCCCCTATTCTCAACCCGCCTACGTTTCGGGATGGATCTTAAGCACCATGGAGGGGCGATGATGTTATTATTGCTACAGATACCTCCAATGCCATCGCAGCATTCTATCCCTTCATGGTTAAAGCGGATCAGTGTAATGTACTGTTCGCTCTACAACCCCGCAGCCTGCCTACATACCGTTCTCCTCGATGTCCTTTGCGTATGCCATTGTACCGTGGGCCACCCTCTCACGATCTAAACCCCACTAGAGGGGTGCATACCATCTCAATGGTTGTCTAGTATACCTAAATAAGTCTAGAAGTGCCCTTGTGGATATTAAAGAGGGATTGGACTGACGCCGTTCAGGTATCTCAGATATCTGTGGCTAATGCTCTTTAAAAGGCCAGTAGATACAAAACGGTACTCGGTTTGATATTCGACTCGATAATACAGTATTAATACGCCGTGCAGGGTCTAATGATGAATCTATACCATCCCCCCGCTGCTAAGCTGACCCCTCCCATGATGGGTCTCAAACTTTGAGCAAGCGAGTGAGTTGATTGCTGTACGGAGTATATATTTCCAAAATTCTCTCATTTCAGCAAGATATATCATCTGCATAGACCCCCACTAGTTAGTAGTCTGTTGAAAGCTGCACAGAATATAAAAGGAGAAGGGCGGGAGGCATACGTGGCGCCCTGAACCTTTGGGCTAAGCATCAAGCTTGCTCTTGGTTGCTCCACACCCTGTTGCTTAGCACCAACAAGCCATTGTGGCGAAAAGCTAACTATACTGCACCGCTTCTGCATGGGCTCGGACCCGTCGAGGGGCAAGCCTGAGATTGAGGGCTTGGTGGTGAACATTGTTGTGATGGTGATGGGCAAATGTAGTCTGTCAAGTTCTGCCAGGGAGGACCGCGATGAGACAGGAGCTGGCTAACTACGCCAAAGAGACAAACGGAAACTAGTTGCAACATCCCATAACTAAGTCACGGAGACCTTAGAGAGCAAGGCCTGCTCAAGCAAGGGTAGGCTGCGGGGTCTCAATGAAACTGACTTTCTTATAAGTTTCACTGATGCGATCCCGATATTGCTCCAGCACGTTCGACAGATTGTCAGTTATTATTGGCAGCCAGGTCCTGGTCGTGACTAGTTAGTTATCGTAATGGTCCCTCGAGCGCCCAAAACGTGTTTGAGCTTTTAGCCCTGTCCAATAATAGAACAGGTTACTGAAATTAGTGGGGGAAGAAGCTTGTTGAGAGGCATTGTAGTGGCTCTCTCGCGTTCTCGTTGGTGTATGATGAATATGGGATATGCTTGTTACGTACGTGGTATTTGATAGTCAATTGCGAACCGTTGCGGCCCCAAGGGCAGCTCTGCGTCACCAAGTCTGAGGAGTTCCTTGAAAAGAGCTTCCGTCTCGTTAAAAAGAGCCAGCCGTTTGAGAACGATGTCAGGGATCATTGAGGGGTCATTGCCGACGCCAGAGGGAAGCCAAAAACCAAAAGGTGGTGGGGAGTATCCAGAAACCATCTTGGGGTCACACTCAATCGAAATGGGACCGTTGTTTGCATGAAGCAATTTGTTTACTTCACATTCGAGCAATGGGCCAAGAATCCGTGTATAATGGATAGTTTCAAACAGTCGCTGTGGCTCAGCACATCCCCGCGATATCATTACTGCAAGCCATTGGATTGGAGTAGTCAAGCTGGTGTTGAAATTATTTGGTACACAAGCATCAGCTTCGCACGGCTTTTTAAAGCACAGCAGTAAATTCAACACGTTGCACAGCGACTCAGGAGTTGAGTAGAAATTTATTGGCTGTTCCAAGCTTGCCTCAAGATTGAGAAAACCTCGTTCGCAGAGAATAAGAAATAAATCCCACACTGCAGATTGTACCCTACCTCTATAGTAAAGCGCGCGTAGTATCTCATCATATGGGGTATTCGGGTACTCTAGTCGTCCCAAAATCGGACCGTCGTCCCTCAATACATTATCAAAGTCACAGTCAGCAGCAGCTGCATGGACATGCTCCTGAATTCTCCTAGCTAGAGAGCCACTAGATGGGGGTATGACACTGCGTGTTTGCCGCATTAGTTGAAGGTCAAGGGTAGGCCACTCTGAGCGTCGTCTTCTGTGGACATTCTGGCTAAGAAAGACAACATCAACATGATCACGCAGGACCAACTCTTCCAACAGCGTTACCGATGTCTGGATCTCGGGTGACAAATAGGAGGTATAAGTTTCGGCTTGACACTCCCGGGTGAGTGATGGAGTGATTCTCCGTATCGCCTCCCTTAGAGTTGATTCAAGTTCAGCCGTATGTACAGGCGGATGGGCCTGTCGAGACAGCCATGGGAAACTAACTTGGGCCAGAGACCGAACGAAGGGAAGCAAAGAATGGAAATTCCTGATTCTGTTACTGACTGAACGGGTGGCAGCGAAATGTACTGCTTCCTCAGGACCACAATCGGCAATGGCATGACGTGGTATCTGACCATCAGCTTTTATTACATTGCGGAACTGTCTATAGTAGCAATGACGTCCAACCGCATTCATTTGACAGCCTGTGGGAAATTGCGAGAGTAAGCTGGTTACTTTGGAAGTCTCGAGATATTTAGATCCTAGGCATATCTTCCCATTCATTGTTCCATGTGCCTCGAAAAATATGTTTACCACATCATTTTCGGCCACCGTATGTGCTTTATCTTCCATCCAGGCTGTGACTCTTTTAAGGATATCATCTGGGCTAACATATTCGAGCCATTCGTGAGGCCTTGTTATCCATTGTGTTTTAGAGTATGTAAACAATGGAGTCTGGTTAGGCCCCAATACCCCCCATTTGATGATAGTTATTGGAGGAGCCTTAGTTTCCAGAAAATTGAAGTGTTCACCCAGTGGAAAACAGGAGAGGGCCGTTCTTTCAGCACCCTGAGCAGCATGTTCGAGGGTCATTGAGATACCCATAAAATCCGAAAATACGGCCGCGTCGATGGGGGATTGCGCATCAAAAGCACCGCAAACCACAAGATTGTGCATTACACATGCTCTATTAGCCCTAGGATATGGCATTGCGCTTATTACTGCACTAGTTTGAGGTTGAGGCTGAATATGGCTTATGAACGTTAGGAACATGGCTGTGAGCATGATAAAGGGAGTCGCGTTTTTACTGACCTTAAGAATCTAACTGCCCTGGCCTGTCTATTGCATATATGAGCCCTAAGTTAGGTTTAGTATCTCGGTTGTGCGAATGATTAAGGCCTATTTTTTTTAAATGCAGCTGGGATAATAGCTTTTAAGCCAAATGCAAGGGGCCAGTGAAATTTGACAGTAAACTCCTTTCTGTCCTCTGACTGGTGAATTGGCTGCAACCCAAAGAGGCCCTTTGAATGCCACCGATAGATTGTAGGTGCAAAATAAAGTAAGTTCTTGACTACCTCTATAGTACTACTAGATATACTGCGGTTATCTAGGCGTTAATATAGCTCTCAGTCTCGAAGTATCGGAGAAATTCCTAGAATTAGTAGTAGCGGCTTTAAGGTATTTGTGAGTGCCATAAAGAGTAAGGAAAGATATAGGTAGCGTCTGTAGGGTCAAGAGACCTTGTAACAACGCATCTATTTCTCTCCCTGAAGTGGTATTGCATTCATCTGTGCCCTTGATAATCGACTATCAGAGTCTGTGCACTGGCGTTTCGTTGGGAGGGGTGGGGGGAGACACCCTTCATAACCAAAAGTAAAGGAGTGCAAAGGGAAAATAAATAGTCATAGGAGCCTAATCCTCCCGGGTTGCCACCTATTCACGTAAATTTCCATATTCCATGGTTGAAGTGAATGATGACATTGTGACTATTGGGTATTGGGGACTGCCAGTGGCTAGGATTATAGTTTCCGAATGATTCACGGGCGGGCAGTAGCCTCTGAGCTTAGTGGTAAATCAGTAGATGTCGTTGCAACCAACTGTCAAACATTTTGTAGTTGCAGCTGTAGATGTCAGCTTTGGATGTCATCTTAACCGTGTCGTCTACGAATGTCGTTTGTCGAAACTCTCGGCAAAAAACCTAAAACCTTATTTGTACTCCCCTCGAGAGAGCCCGTTTACATCGAGAAAAAGGCCGTAAAAAGAGCGAGTAACTGGAAATGAGCAGTGAGTAGACGAAGCAAGGCCCTGTATCATACGCCGTAGCTGACAACGAGATGAAGAGTTTCTCCAGATGACTTTTCCATCGTACAAGTGCTCCTAACAAATATTGAGCGGTGAAAACCAGGTCGAACAGAAAAGAAATACAAGTGTATGGAACGTTAGTAGTACATTGTAACACAGGTGGGAGTAAAGTAAATCTGATATAAAAAGGATAACCAAGCAGCCATGTGGCGTCGTAGTCAGGCAGATAGACAACCGACCTTTCTACCGGTCTCGGTGGCTGGCCTGTTCAAATCCGCCGAGAACGCTTTCCGCTACTTCATTTCGGGGCGTCCCGGTATTATCGGTTGAGGAATGCTCACTATCTTCGAAGTGGGTAGTTTTGCTTGTAGCAGTGTGCGCATCGGATGTAGTTTTCTGCTCAGTGATCGGCTCACCAGATTGGATGGCCTTTGCAGCAATCGTCTTAGCCTGTCCTTCTGAGACCTTGCCGTAGACTGCCATGGCACTGGCAATCATACCACCCATATCACCAACATTACCAGGCACAACAACAGCGGTGCCCTCCTTT
Organism: Trichophyton verrucosum HKI 0517; assembly: GCF_000151505.1. Taxonomy (NCBI): domain Eukaryota; kingdom Fungi; phylum Ascomycota; class Eurotiomycetes; order Onygenales; family Arthrodermataceae; genus Trichophyton; species Trichophyton verrucosum. The sequence goes on from NW_003315555.1 coordinate 7,691, forward strand.
GCAAGCTTGGAGAATGCGTCGACGTATTTCTCAGCTACAGAAAGGCTGATTGCGCCACTAGCCGCTTCCTGTCCCTCCCGGATGGCTGTTGCAACGGCATCAATTCCACGAGCAGTAGCCTCGGCTCTTAGGCGGATAGCCTCAGCCTCACCCATGGCTTTGTTGATCTGTTCTGACTTCATAGCCTCTGATGCAAGGATAACCGACTGTTTACGACCTTCAGCTATGTTGATTGCGCTCTGACGTTGACCCTCGGAGTCTAGAATTTCGGCACGTTTCGATCTTTCGGCTGTTACTTGACGGTGCATGGCTTCGACGACTCCCTCGGGAGCATGAATATCTCTGATCTCGTAACGAAGACAAGTCACACCCCAATCCTGTGCAGCCTCGTTGATGGCTTGTGTGATATTCGTGTTTAGAACCGCACGCTCCTTGAGAACGTGGTCGAGAGTCAGTTGACCGATCTCGGATCTCATTGTCGTCTGCGCCAGTTGGGATATCGCGTATTCGGCATCTTCCACGCCATAACTATAGATAGCATATCAGTATATTCCCCCGCCCCAGTATCAATTCCGTGATCACGAACCTAGCTTTATAAGCATCAAAGACCCGAGTGTAGAGCACGCCGTCCAACTCCAAAGTAACATTGTCTGCTGTAATGGCATTCTGGCTCGGAATCTCAATGGCAGCTTCCTTCAAACTCTTCACATATGCAATTCTGTCAAGGAAAGGCACAAGAATAGCCAGCCCAGGCTCCAGGATACGATTAAATTTCCCCATTCGTTCCACTATCCATGCTGTCTGCTGGGGTACAAATCTGATTATAGTGTTTGCGGGCAATGAGGGACGGCTAGAGAAGTACGTCGTAGGAGTGCCCATGGGCGGCGAACCTCCAGCACCGAGGCCAAAGAAAGGCCCATGGTTAGGGTCCGCCGTCCTCCGCGGTGTCGAGCTGAAATGTCGGTGCGTGATCGGATGGGCATAGGCTGGCACCGAGACAAGGCAGGGGGCTGTTCGCCGCAGTGTCTGGGATTTGAGAACAGTCCTCCGCAGTATCGATCTGGAGGCTACCTCCATGATGTCAGACGTAAGCGCATTCACTTCTTAAAGCTGCTAGAAACAATCGTCCATTCGAGCTCGACTTCAGCTTTGCTTGTTGCTAAAGTTTGACTCCATGGAAGCCTGGGCATGGAATAACAGTTCTTCCGCGGAAATCCCGAACCTTATGGATCCATCCATCCACCGGCGGCCTAGCTAGAATTGAGGTAAAATACCTCCTAATCTCTTATATCTCTCCTATTTATCTACTCACGCTTGTTATGTATACTTATGCTTCGTGGAGTTTTTTTTTTTTTTTCTTTAGGATGACGGCCCACATATGAAATAGCAAACTATGGACAACCCAGACTTGTGTCAAACATACTGTATAGACCCGTGTACAGTACTCTGATCTAAATAGTGACATTTATCATCAATAATAATAAATCTAGTCAACCAGCTTCTTCCTAAACTACCTAATAATGTCTCTGACATCTGATACTCTGATACCTTTTTCAACGGCGTCCCAATCGGGACTAGCGTCACAGATTAAATATAGGGCTGAGAAAAGTAATGGCGCTAGTCCTGATTGGGACGCCACCAACCACCTGGATTTCCAGAGAAGCGGCTCTGTACTCTATCCAGTCATCATCATCTATCAGCTTTACATCTGTTTATCTCGAATTCATTTGTCCATTTGAGCACTAAGGCATCTTCTTACTGTGCCTTCTTGAAGCTACGATCATGTGTTTTGCCACTAAGTTAGCTAGCACTCGAGAGGAGCCAATGACGACATATAAAGTAGCAAAAACGACTCCTTCAGTTCTTTTCAACTTGATGAACGTTGCCCTGCCTGAATACCATGCAAGCATTATACCAAGTCTACAAAGAACTGTTTATATCTGAGCTAAATAAATATAAACAATATCTTCGTGCTAAAAAAAGGGGGCCATTTGTTATTATACCTCTCTGTTCTGGAAGCCACCAGTATTAGTATTCGCTTGTCTTGCGGGTGGTCGGCAATCCAGTGGAAATCTGCGTACATCAGGGACATATACCAATCTCTTACCTAGGTACCTAATTTATCATTTCCATTGTATAAAAGCTTTCCCTGTTTGTGTTTACTCGCAATTTCTTTGTTTTGTCCTCTTGCTTGGTCTTCCTGTCCTGTCCTTCATATTGGTAGTTGCTCAGGTGGCTCTCTCTCTGGCTGAAAATATAAAGAAGCCTTCTTGAGCTTTCCATCGTCTCATTTTCCATCTTTTTGTCAACGTCTTCTTGCTTTGTGGTTGTGCTATTAGCTCTTCGCAAACGTTCCCTCAACCATCTGCTATCCTGACTAGCACAATATTCTCGATTCTGATAATCATCATCTCTTCTGATGAAATCTCCTTGCAGCGATGTTTTTACGCTCTGTTATTCCTCGGATTTGCAGGCTGAGCTCAAGTACGTCGTTTTTATTGTTGCATGCAAGGCCTCCATGTATTTATATGCCTTTCATTTCTTCGCGGGTGAGCCATGGTTTGAGTGTAACTGCAGGAACACGTTGTCTCCGGTTTTACACCCCTGGTAATGCCAGAGTGATGGATATGTCGACAGATGATGAATTCCTGAGCCAGGAGCAGCGAGACCAATTGTTTCGTGGAATATTTCCTACTGACTATTCTGGCGAAGTGATCTCGATTAAGACTAACAGGGCAGAATACAACAGACTCTTTGAAGCTTTTGAAAATTCAACAAACAAGTTTGTCTTCCTTTTCCTACTATCATTTTGTACTGATGCTTACTGTGAAATATATAGGAGGAGTCAATCCGCTATTCTGAGATTTGATAAAACATTTCACACCACTTCTATCCAGCTACGACAGGTCTCCATCCACGAATGTGTTATCAGTAATGTTTCAGCTCAGCTACGAAACCTTATACCACCGCACCCTAGACGATTCTCCTTTATGAAAAATACGGAAATTGATGATTACCTACCTGACCCCGACCTACAGATGGTGTGGCGCTCAAATATGGGTGTTATCCCAGTTCTTGCAATGGAAGTAGGGTTTTCACAACCCAGCCTGGACCTGGAGATGACAATCAGAAATCTTCTGCAAAAAGCTTCCGTAAAGGTTGGAATTTTAGTCGACATCAAAGAAAGCCCAAGTTATAAGAATCCACTAAGGAACAGAACATTGAGATATGTAAAGCTATGATGCAAGCGAGCACCGATAAACCTGAGCTACTTATTGATCAATACTGCGCCGGACGAGAATTGTTCAGTCCTGTGGTTCTATACGGAATTCAATGGGTAGGAGAATTGACTGCTGCAGTCCAAGTGTTTGGGAAGGACTCTGTGACTGGGGAAGTAGTTGCAAGGACCCCGAGAGTGGTAAGAACTATGAATCATCTACTTTGTTGTATGCAGATTCAACTGACGGATGTTAATTCTAATTATATAAGACATTTTTCGGACATCCCAAGCCTGCAAAGGGGATCAAGCAGTCAGGGGCACCCCTCTACGAAGCGTACCCCAGCCTCAATACCAAATTCTCAGACTGCGTGGACTCAGACGATGAAGCTTACAATGTCGACTTATCTCTAACGTGGGATGACATCCGAGATGATCTCGATATAGCGAAACGCATGCTAGCTCGGAAAAGATGCTCCGCCGCCGTTTCCCGACTGAAAAAAGAAGGAAAAATTTGACCCTTGGTTACCACAAACTACCAAAGGTTCGCAAAGTATTGGTATATACCTGTTTTTTACACAAAAAATAGCTAAAAGAGTACTTTTATTAGCCGTCAAAAACGCTGTTATTAGGGAATTTCTGCTCTATTTCCACGTAAAAATCAAGAGTGGTTTCGTCAGTCTCTCCGCGCTACACTTTGTACTCATCCTGATTCAGGTCTGAATCTTGTCCCTTTGCCCCGAATTACAAGCTAAAGAAGACTGGTTTTCAGCTCCTAGCTCTCGCTGGTGTGCGGATTGGTTATACTCCGTACATAAATAGCCATTCTCTCTGTTCTTATCCTTATACAGAGCTCGAGGCTTGATTAGCATTGTTCTGGTTCTGGCCATTGCCACATCAGCTCTTCTACCCCTGGATCAACAGTAATGTTATTCACTGGCCTCTGAGCATGGTTTTTTTGATGTCCGAGCTGTTAACTAACTACCCTTTTATAGCCCAAAAACGCCTGTAGCGAGGAATTGGCTCAGGCTCTCTTCTCCACAGGCGAGATACTAGGAGTGTGTATGCGTTGATATTTTAGTTACGTAGTACAGGACGAATTGTCTCCCTGCCGGTAAAAGCTTCCCAATATCTGGCCCTGCTGTCGAATTAATTGCACGGCTTATCAAGAAAAAGTCTCAGCGTTTACCGAGGGATCTTCACCCCATAGTTAACTAAAAAGCAATTTGGATATCAAATTACCAGTTATTTAAGAATTTCTGCTCCTATATTTCTTGAATGTACCTCCGATCAAAGCCGATTGTAATCTTGAAAAGCTGATTGCTGACCTACATATTCCCGCATATATTCCGTACCCTACGGAGTATCAACCAACCAGTTAAACTTGCTAGATAGCTATATAACTAGCCAACACCCGGCAATCGAGACAGCTAAACAACTAGTTATTCGCTTCACTTCAACGACCGGACATTTCCTCTACCAGCAATAGTATCTCCGTAGGGCCATACGGAGTACACTGGGTACGACATCTCCCTTCAAATCGGAGCGATCGATCGATCGTCCCCCTAGCTCGTACTTCGCAGCGCGCAAAGCATTCGTGGCTTGCTCTGCAGACCACAGGGGCCTGGTCGTGGCGCTCGATGGCAAACCCGCAGCCCAGTTTACGGCCTGGGCTTGGGCTCAAGCAGCGGCAGTGGCAGTGGCAGCACTGACAGTAAGGCGGGTAAACTTGATTAAATTGATATTATATTCAATCGGCAGCCGCATAGTGATAAAGTCTACGGAGTACCTGCGTCTCAGCTGAGACAAGCCCTCCCGTGTCCTACCTTGCCCCTGAAATAGCTGCAAGGTACGACCAACTCAAGGCCAAAGTGTTCCTTGCGACTATCTGATGATCGCCTCTGTTGTCCAACCAATACCCCAATATATCGAACCCTACTTCGTTGCACAGGACTGAACTCCCTGGTGACTACCGGCAATCGACTGTGACCGTCGGGTGGTCGATGGTAGAACAAGCAGACTCTATTCGGACAATCTGCCTGTTATTACCATGGAGATCAAGCCTGCAGAGGATCCCCCGCCTCCCGGCTGTGCGGGAAAGCGATATCACAAAGTAAACCGGGTTGGGGACGTCTTGCTTGTGCTCGATGAGGCACTGTATAAATACTGCCACGGAATACCCTAGGCCCAGGATCCTCTGACTGTCCCCGTCATCCTCATTCTGACTTGTCTTCCTGTCATCTAGACAGTCAAGCCAGACAAGCCAGACAAGCCGGACGAAAAAACTCATCTGCCATGCGTTTCATCTACTGGGCCGCGGCCACCCTTCCAGGGGCCCTTGCCGCTCCCCTTAACCCCCAGAACCTCCAGAATGCAGTTGTAAGTCTGTTCTTTGCTTAGATGAATCATCTAATGTCTTTCGACGAAGGAAATTGCCGGGAAATTTTGAACTAACAGATCCTGTAGAACCCGAATCAACTGAAGAACCCTCTGACTATTGGTACTGGAACAGACCCAATCAGCGAGTTCCTACGGAAGTTGAACAGTGGCGAGCCGTTCACGTCTTCCCCTCCTAAGCCAGCAGGCGGCGCTCCAACCGTCCAAAAGAGGGAGCCCATCAACCCTCTTGAGGTCGTCGATGGCCTCGCTCGGAAGGTCACCGGCTCTTCCACAGGCATAGCACGTCGTGGGTCATCCGGGGATGAAAAGGCAGCAAAGAAGAAGTTCGGGCAGAGACGCGGCCTTTTCCCTTTTGGTGGTGACGTGCGAGGCGTCCATGCAGGAAACGCTGGCCTCGATGCTAACAATCTCGGCCGTGAGAAGCGAAATGATGATGAGTTCCCATTCAACAACCAGCAAAATGGGCAGCACTCCGTCATCCTTAACCCACTCCTCAATACCCATGGAAATGACATTAACCGTGGATTCGGTCGTCGCGACTCTGCCGATGAAGTTGCATCAAAGCAAGTCAAGCGAAATGACGATGAGTTCCCATTCAACAACCAGCAGAATGGCCAGAACTCCGTCACACTTAACCCACTTCTCAATACCCATGGAAACGACCTTAACCGTGGATTCGGTCGTCGTGACTCAGCAGACTCAAAGCAAGTCAAGCGAAATGACGACGAGGGCCCATTCAACAGCCAACAAAATGGTCAGCACGCCGTCATAACCAATCCAATGATGACCACTGAGGGGAATATCAACAACCACGGATTCAATCGCCGTGACTCCGGAGATAAAATTGAGCCCAAGGAGGAAAATGAGCCCAATGAGGTCAAGCGAAACAACGACGAGTTCCCCTTCAACAATGTGCAAAACGGACAGAGCAGTACCGTAATCGAGCCACTGCTCAACACCCACGGCAACCTTAATAACAAGGGATTCGGTCGTCGTGAGGAACAGAAAGATGCAACCGAGAAGGCCAAGCGAAACGGGGATGAGGGCCCGTTCAACAACCAGCAAAACCACCAAACCAGCACTGTAACCGAACCCTTGCTCCAAACCGGTGGGAATATTCACAACGAAGGATTCGGCCGTCGTGATTCAGCGGATAACTAGGAGTATTGAAGTGCATCGAGCGAGGTGGCCAGTAATTTGATATGCTTGCGCCGTCCATTTCACAACGGGTGCATTGTGAATTTGGTATGTATCCATAGGGAAGAGCAATCTGGGTTATTTGCATGGCAGCAGCACACTCGGCAAGGCGTTTCTTTGCCTTGGTTGAATCCCCACCTTTTGACACATGTAATTACGCGTTTAATACTTATTCCCTGGTACACAGTTAATATAATAATCATCAACTTCACTGGTTCTTGAGAACAAACCGGAATTCAATGCGATGCGTCTGCTATTCCCAACGGGCTTCCCCCCTAACTCTGCTGCACCAAGAGTGGAGTCCCATGGGTCGGACAATATGTTGGTGAAACTGCATGGGCGGTTCGATAACCAAGCATCGCACAATCAAAATGAGATATCACAGAAAAAGTAAGGGAGATAGTTAACAGTATCGCTATTGGTGGGATAATTAGTTACCCCTAGGCAATGTGAGACTGTTGTACAAGGAGCTGGCAGACACCTCACTTTGTATATACGAAAAGAGTGAGGCTTTCTGGTTAGTTATAGCGTCGTACACGGGAGGGGAGAGGAAAATACCTGTCTAGAGGCCACCCAATTAACATCTAATCAGAGACTTGAATGTGCAACTGCCATCACGTCCAATTATCTTGAGATGTCGAGCTCAAACGGCGGTAAGGGGTCAGAATGCAACCATGGATAAATATCACCTCTATGCCCTGATCCCTTCTGTTTTCGTCGTCACCTTGATACAGCCTAGCTAACTCCCCCACAGCCCTGCTTACAGTTAACCAACTGCACGCCTAAAATTGCCAACTATGCGCGTCCTCTACTGGATCTTCGCTGCCATGCCATTGGCCATGGCAGCCCCAGTTGCCCTCCCAAATGAAAACGCCCCTGGAATGCTGAACATTGTAGGTTTTTCCATGGCAGTTTGAAGCTCAACTCATATGCTCCATATTCAAGTAAAGAGCCTATGTTGACTCTTACTTCCTCTATACTTAGGGACCCAGGGCGCAAGATGAAGCCTCGGATATCAACCATATCCCCATTAACAGCGTCGAAAACCTTTGCCCTGAGAATGAGCACGCCGATGAATGTGGAGGTGGCCAGCCATTAGGACATCATGAGATGAACAATGGGGAAAGCCCTGTCAGGAAACAACATGGAGACGTCGAAAGCGACTTGAGACGGGGGTCTCTTCTTCCCCGTCAATCCAAAGGACGCCTGCTCAGCGGAGCACTTATCGATGGCCTTCCACTTCTTGGAAGTGGGGGTCAATGAACCTGCAATGGACACGCTCTGCGTTTACCAGCTGCCGCTGCAAAGTTTCTAGAAGCCCATTAGCACTAATACTATATGAATTTATTACCTCTACTCAGTATCATCGCTTCAGAGATTGAAAGGTCATCAATATAAGAAGTTTATAAGTCGAGTTGTCGTTAGTTGTGACGCCAGGTCTAAATGATAATAAAAAGACGAGAGTAACTAACAACAGTTCGACGTCGCTTGAAACAAGCGCCCTGGCAGAGCCCCATCAGGTGACATCATCTGGGCCCGATCGCGACAAGGGTTCATCCAACCCCGAGGTTCCAATTTCAACCGCGACATCAACACCAACATTCAACAGCTTCCGCGGGCCTAAAGTACGACAGTGGAAGAATAAAGGGCTAACATCATGTCGTCGTTTCCGGGCAGCGCTTCACAAACGCCCCTTCAAAACCCTAGGACTCCTCCACCACCACCGCCAAAACAGCCACAGTTAAACGATGGCCATCCGCCCTCAACACCGCCGAAGGAGCCGATACACTCGCAAACACATCCAGGCACCGACATAACAGACATCACGGCCCCAGGGTCGGGGCCAGCATCAGGCCGCTCATCAGCCATTCCAACCAGTCAGCCTTTATTTGAACAAGTGCCGACACAGCCTACTCCGCCCACAATAGAAGACAGATGGATTCCAGAGATATTACAAGATAAATCGTATGTCGCAGCTGAAGCCAGAAAGATGATAAGCCGCTTGTATTGACCATATGATAGTACTGCCGATCTACATGCCCTGTTATCGAATTCGAATTTAATATCCGCAATAGCAGACACACATCCGGCATCAATACATGCTTCAAATAACATTGAAAAACTGCTGGCTACCAACACCTCCCTAGCTACACATCTTCTCGGGCTACAGTCGCATTTATCAGCCCTGCGAGCATCGACCGAAGCACTTCTTTTACAGCATCAGTCGCTAGAAGTATCATGGCGTAAGAAGCAGACGGAAATGGACGCTGCGTTGGATCCGTGGTCACCGAAGGCGTTATATCAGCGTCTAGTTGGTGCTGTAGCAGAGCAAGAGGCTGTTTGCAGAGCTGTTGAGGAGAGTTTTCTGGAAGAAGGGCAGCGTGGAGGAGGTGTGGCGGCGGAGAGAGAGGTTGCAGAGTGGGTTAGGCGGATTAGATCTGAGGGAGCCAAGTTGGAGGCTAGAAGAGAGGCGAGAGCGCGATGGGATGAAGGGAGAGTAGGAGGATGGAGATAGGTGATATTATTTAATTGTATATTTTTTAATTATTATAGACGTAAATAGATAAATGGCGTTAATCAGGGTATTCATGCATGATTCGTTAAAATGCAAATATGCGCGAAAAATGATTAGATACTAGGCGGGTATCATTGCGGAATAGATGCTCTTGCATGCTCATGTTTGTCCATGGCACATCCATAAGTCGGGAAGCCGACTCCAGCAAAGAAGGCGAAATGCCTGCTCCTTGGACCCCATGCCCAACCAGCACCTGATGCGAGGGGGAGGTGGTAGAGACTAAATCCGATCCAAGCAAATAGTGTGCCAAGCACGGCTCCAAATATGATATCAAATCCAAAGTGCCTGTTGTCCACCCACCTGCTACTGGCGATGAACATGGCAGTGCAGATAGGGATGGCGGCAATGAGGATGAGGTATGTTGGTGGAGCAGCTCCCTGCTCACGTAGTGGTATTTCATCTGGGCAGGACTGCGCTTCGCAGGTGTCTTCGCCTTCTTGGTGTGGAGGATGTGGATGGAAGGAGGAAGCGCGGATGTCTCGAGTAAAGAGATTCGGAGATATGTTGGGGAACGCAAGGAAAAGCTTGGAGCACATCCAGAGAGTCAAGTATACGAGACCAGCAAAAGACACTAGAATATCGGTTAATACAGTCGCGATGGAAGATTCACGAATGGAGGAAACGTACTGGATGAATGACCGCTGGGGAAGCTGACGAAGCCGTCACGCAGCAGCATGCTCGCTGTATTGCGACATATTGTCCAAGTAACCAACTCTGGCGCGCCATCGAGTCTCTGGCCCAACCCGCTGACAACGTGTTTGGAAATATCAGACAAGTCCGGGTCACATCTGCTAAGCATGTCTGGCCTGGGCTTTCCAAAGAGCACTTTCATTCCTTCCGTCGCAGCATAAGTGCAAGCGTATGCAATTCCAAAGCCCATCCAGCCCGCATTCCACTCCCACAGCTTCCGTCGCCATACCAGGGAGCTCGGTGCCCCTGCAGCAGCAGTTCGACCCGGTATGAAGAGCAGACTGAAAAGCGCAATCAGAACGAGCGGCGCGAGGAGAGTGACCAGGACAAGCACCTCAACGGAGACAGTTTCTTTGACTGCAAATGGATACGATATGTTGGGGTCTCGAAGGCTGAAGGAGTGTCTGTTTGGATGTGCAATTGCAAATATGCGGCCCAGCGCACCCATCAACCTGTAGCCATCAGTTAGCGCCCGGTACAGTAACCGCCGCATGCAAGATGCGCACAAAGGAGAGAGAGACGAACAAGATGATTATCCAGTCCAAAACATAGGAGAGGACGACCAGCTTCGAGATGCGGCCTGCAGACGAGATCTGGTCGGAAGAAGAAGATCCCATCATGACTTGGAATCCGCTGAACAGAGGCCTCATTAGCACGCGGTCGAGCTCGGACCAGGATTATTCTGATCCTAGACAATAATAGCTATGTGCAGATATATATGGTGGAAGTATATGACCAGCAGCCAGAACTCGGTTCAGCTTGACATAGCAGAATATACAAACAGGCAGAGAGAGACGATGAAGCTGAAGAACGCTTGGAGGACGAAAGACGTTCGAACTCGCCGGAAGTCGAAAAGGCGACGAAGAAATCAGGAAAACGCCCCAAAAATGGCCAGGCTTCCCGATCCGGAAGGGATCAAAGGTGACGTAATCAACTGCTAGTGCCGAACTTTAAGACAATTTTGTGTTATGTAAGCCGAAACTATATGCCGAGCCACGTCGACCTGCGTCGGTTTAAGGTTTGGAAGCTTCTCATTGGACAGTTTATTTACGAGCTCCGTGTGACCACGCCTAAAATAGCTTCTTTTCCACTGCTGACTAATGATCAGTCAAAAGTCAAAGCGGACGACCAGCCTCCGCGTCTATCAAAAAGTCTTTTTCTTTTCTTCCTAACGGCGTCTTGCTTGCTGCTGAGGCGTTGACGGGATACTTAGACATGCACTACGAAGTACTCCCTTCGCTGTAATGGATTAGGGCGCCGCTCACACCGCACCGGATACCTTGCAGGCAATTTCTTGGGGACTCCTCTTGGGCGTCTTGGGTCTAGGGTCTCAGAGGACAGTGTGTTGATATGCAGTCTTATCAGTCTCGTGTTTTCTTGACTATCATAAATCTCATTCCATCTACCCGAAAGGACTCACAGCCCCGGAAGGGACACTATCTAATAGACAACGCCATGTTTGCTTCTCTGGGCACTCTTGTTTGCACTCCCGAGTGAACCACGAACTTGAGAGACGATTTCAGCCAAGAACGATGGATACCTAAAATATCCCCAGTACGGAGTACTCAATCCGAGACGCCCTTTCGTAACGAGTTGCCAGAATGCAGCCTCTGGTGCAATATGACACTCGCATTGCATTCACGGCGATACCCCATTATTTGTATTTAGTACTTCCCGCATGGAACTCCTTCCATTCATGAGCACTCTTAGCATCATCACATATTTCTGGATCCTTCCAATGCTCGCCTGCCGGGTACGGAGACTTGTCAAATACCAAGCGGTAGTTATAGGGAGACATGGCACGCCACTTCACTCGGCCATCAGGGTCTTTATCCAGAGCGGGTATGAATTTCCCCTTCTCCAGGCGTACCATGTATTTCTTTGGCTCAAAGGCTTCCTCCAGAAGCCTACCATCCTTTACCGCCCCGAGGTGGGGATGCGGCATCTCTCGTGTCTCTTTAGGTCCGCGTTTCGTAAGTGTGATTTTTAACTCAAACTCGGACAGAAGCTGTGCGTCTGCGCTAGAGGTTTTTGCTCCAACGACCTGCTTCAATACGCTAGGATCTGTAGCCTCCCACTTGATTCCCGTATGGATCCATATCTTAGCGTCATCACTAGCACAAAATAGCTTAGGATACTTGGTCAGTCATGAACTTTTAGGGCTAATCCTAAAGAAAGGGGGACATGCTCACCGAGCCGGTGCCATTCTGCTTGAAATATATGTAATTGTTGGAGAAACTGTCCCGCCGCCAATTGTTACAAAGAAAGGCTCGTACGGTATCACCCATTTTGACTTCGTCTAGAAGTAATCGTCGATAGGCGGTGTGACAAGGTATGTTTGTTATAGCTATCAAATTCCAGAAGCTCAGGGGGGTGGAGAATGGGTGCTTATAAACAAAACAGCTACTTGTTAGTTTGGGCAAACCCCAAGAATTTATACCCCTTTAGCACCAGATAGTGATTGCATATGTACTTGATTTGGCTATCGTAATTGACAACTTCAAAGGTCATGCTCACCCATCATATTTCACATAACTCGGTTCTTTGCTGTACGTGATGGAGAACACGACGTGACCCAGTAACCAGTCCATTCATCAGCATATGGTTGTTACTCTGGGAACTAAGGTATGTTCATACAGTGATCAACTTCTAGTCAATGATTTGGTTGGTATTCAGCATTGGATAGTGACTGCTACGCCAGATATCTAGTAGGAGAATATTATTACAATCTATTGAGTTTGAGAAGAATGAATAACGTAGACTCGACGTTCCATGATAATCGTACATCTGGCTGGTTTGAAAAGAAAACGACGGTACAATTCGTAAAGTTTGCTGAGCCAGTATCAGCAACATGTGTAGCTATCGACAAACTGGGAGGTCATGACTGGGGCAGATTGGGTATAAAACAGGGGATGAGGGCCTCAGTTCATTCAAGAAATTGCTCGCAGTATCCTTTGTGGTCATCTTACAGTTTCTAGCTTCTGAAACCTCAAGTGTACAGGATGTTTCCAATTAGCAAACTCGTGGTCCTTGCTTTAGCCTGGATTGGAGGGACCATAACCTTCTCGACTCAAGCTGGAGATATCATCGGTTACCGAACAGTTCATGATGTATGCTGGATAACTTGTTTCCCCTGCAGATGAACGGAAGCTGGCTGGCTAAACGGTATATAGAAACAAGCAGCACATTATGAGGCAGCTGGCACCCTTACTTTTGACGGGAATCACCATGAAGTACAGCTAGGGAAAGGAGTCTATCTCACGGCACGAGGGGGATATTGGCGGAAGGGCCGCGAACATTCGTGCGTTATTCCTTCAATACCCCTTCTTTACACCAATCAAGGCCGCAGAGTGGAATTAACTTCTCATGTTGGCAGGTATTGCGCTGTCTTTGCAAATCCAGCGCAACTCTCCGCTATTCAAAAGGCGTGGGTACCCGAAAAGTACGGTAGATCCAGGTTATGGTGGAATCAGATTAATATCAGCAAGTATATCAGTTCCTTGGATAGAAGCTGGGATCCAACTAGAGTCATACAGATATCTTATATCCAGGGGCATGGGCGCGAGCTTCAGATGCTAATTCCCCCAAATCTGCTAAATCAGAATGGAGGTGGGCTTGATATTACTGTGACTTGCACCAAAAACCGTCGCGCGATGACCAGGATGCCGACCATTGACTGGATGAAGGATTCCCGTTGGAGGATGAATGCGAAGGGACAACCATGATGATTCTGGCCTTAAGTAGTGACCTATCCTCACCACTCATATAACAAGATGGTGGAGCCGGAGGTGAAAGGGGTGTAAATTCTAGGGTATCAAAGATTCTGTTTTGCATTCACCGTTCCTCGCATATACTTAAAGTCAAGAAAGAGGTATGATAGAGTTCTTAGAATTAGACACATCTTCATTCAATCACTTGGGGTATAATGGACCTGGTTGATGCCTGGTTTGGGGGTGTAATTATCTAGTCGTTAAGTCTGCCTGCAGCCAAAAGGGGTGATGGTGAAGCGGCCACTCTTCCTCCGTTCATTTATTATCTGGTTGGTGAGTGACGTGAGGACGGTTAGAGAGTCAGGGCATATGAGGATTCCGTGGTAGAATCTTCACTGCGTCTGCTATAATTTCCTACACCGACCAGCCTTTACACATCATTATAATGGTGGGTAAATAACTAACTAGTGAAGACCTTAAGACATAACTAAACCTCGTGAGTAGTCACGGCCAGGCAGTTGAACAAAGAGCGAACCTAGCCATCAACCTCAACTAGTGAAGAACACAGCGCTTATCCTGATTGGGACTAGTTCTAGTTATGCTAACGAGTTAGTCCTCAGGCTAGTCCTAAAGCGGACATCGTTCCTGTTTTTATTTATCAAAGAGTCAATGACATCACGTTTCCCAAGTATATAAACAAACCTCTTCTCCCTTCTCTTCACTTCTCTTCTCTTCTTCAGTTCTTCTCAACTCTTCTACCAGCCCTTCTATCAGCCCTTTTACCAGCCCTTCTACCAGCCCTTCTACCAGCCCTTCTACCAGCCCTTTTACCAAGCCCTTCTACCAGCTCTCAGTTCTTCTGTTAAGCCTTTATCCTCGATTTTCGTCAAGTCGTCGTCAAGTTACTCCCTCTAAAGACGAGTTTTCTAAGCTCTTCAACAAGACGCCCTGTGGGTGAATCGTTTGAACAACCTTGTTGTGACGGTTTTTTGCTTCAACTTGAAAGACATGGAGGATACCCAGCAGGTCGCAAGTGCGGCAGAAATCCAGGGAACCCTGGAACGATGTGTCCACCAAAGACAGCGCTACTACCAACGTCTGAGTGCCTTCGCAATCAGGTTTGAGGAAGACAACACAGGTGCAGAACAAGATCTTCCTAACTTTAAAAGTCTTGTTCGAGCGCTAGGCATCGATTCTGTCGAGGAGTGCGTTCTCTTAGCTAGTGATAGAACTCCCGGGTGGACTATTATGAGCAAGATCCGCGAACACCTTCTGGATGGACTACAGAAATGCCTCGACCCACAATTTGGTCGCTATTTAGTGATCATCCATTACTCAGGACATGGGGCCTACGGGCCACAGCAAGGACTATGGTTTTATGCTAATCCTCAATCAAAGCCGTCCTTTACCTTCAACACACTTACAGAAGCCGTGTCGATAAACTCTCAGCAATCCGACGTGTCTATGGACGCCGTACTTATTATAGACAGTTGCGAGGCAGGATCTGCGGGACTCACTGTTCGAGTAGATGGTACCTTCGAACTCCTAGCCGCCGTCCCTGAGCAGAAAACGGCGTTTGGTACCTCGGCCGGACAGAACCAAAAACGAACCTTCACTGCCAAGTTAGCTAATGCTGCAGCTATTGCTCGAGGCAAAGCACGATCAGTCGACTTCGCAGAGCTCCTTGACTCGGCTTACAGTCTCTCATCCGCGAAATTCCCCGTCCACAAGCTCCTGTCAGGTTCAGTGTCTATACGAGTCAAGTTTCCATGTCGGGCACACGCCAATTTACCGCAGCCACCAGTCTCCCTCCCACTGTCAATGAAGGTCCCTACTAAGGTCCTTTTCTCTTGTCACTTCCTAGAGGACCCTGCCTCGGAAGCAACAAAAAAACTGCGTTCCTGGATAGAGCTCCTTGACCCAGAAATCGGATTGCAAGTAACCGGCGTATTCCAGACAGAATCCACCGTACTGATACTCCTGGCGCCATACACGGTCTTCTGTACGATTCGGACTCTTCCCGGCATCACCTTAATCGCCGGGAGAGCGTCGACCCCACAGACCCCAGCCACCACCACCGAAGAATCCGTCCTCACATCAACCCCACGGCAGCCAGACCGTCAAGAGAACAAGCCCCCGTATAAACCAAGTTTACATTATACTGCAATAGAGAAAGACCTTGAGCATGAGCATTAACAAACCCGAGCAACGATTTCCGCAAGCCATGACTTCTCTAAGCAATGACCTCTATGACCAACGACCTGTTTTATGCCCTTGTACCATTAGTCTTGTACCATTAACCTTGTACTATGAAAAATTCAACCCGTTCCAAGCGATTGAAAATGCCTTGACTCTAACTAATGAAATATCATGTATTCGATATCGCCTAATTGCTGAGATGCCACCCTTTTATCCTGCCTAACCATAAGTTATAGGGGAAAGCTCATGTATACACACTCTGTTTTATACCTGTATCCTCAAGCTATAAGTTACTTCTTAAATACTACTCTTTTCTCTCTCTCTCTCTTTAGTCTCCTATCTAAACACCCTCCTATTAAAGTGCTACAAAGGGGTGGCGTAGTCCTGGACGGAGGACATCCAGGTATATGGAGTACTCCGTACGTACAAATGCTTTATACCTACGCTGCGATCTTCGAAGATCCGAGACCCAACCGGTTTTCTGATTCTCCCTTATCGTGACATGCGAAACCCGTTCAACGACAGCTGGAAGCTCCGAGAGTCAGATAGCGAGGAGTTTGCCTTTTGGCATGAAGATCTCTCAACATAATATCGTCGGGAACCTGCAGTTGTTGAAAAGAGCGATTATTGATTGGGAGTAGTTATGCTAGATTCTATCCTGCGCATTTTGATAGCTGGTTCTTCGGGCGTAAGGGACCTCTGTGACAATTGGAGATGAAACAGATAATTGGGATCTTCTTCTTGGATTTCTCCAGTCACGCCAGCAGCGCATTTCGGAATAGCGAGCGGAGTCTGAAGCGTGGGGTGGTTAACTAGTTAAGGGGCTGGAGCCACAGCCACACGTCGCTGGGGATCGTCGTTAGGAGCTTTAGTTAACCCTCTTTTATCCCATATTAATCCAACGCAACTGTTCAAGTTCTGGGCGAATCTGAAGGAATCATGTTTATTTTTGTCCTAAGTTGACAGTTTAACTAGTTCCTGCATATTTTACTGGATTTTAAGGCAAGCTTTTTAGCATGATGAATTATATTATCGGAGAGAGACTAGTCAAGGTCGGAAAAGAACTTGTAGTTGAAGGACTCGCTGGCGTCGTTGAAGCGCCTCTGTCTGTCCATCTCATGCACCAGCTGCAGATCTTCGGCTTTGAGCTCAAAATCAGCCTGGAAGTTGTCCTTGATGCGCTGCTCCGTCTTTGACTTGACCAGCACCGAGTGGCCTTCATTGATACCCCATGCTACCCAGCCCGTTAGTGGATTAACTACTTTTAATTGAAAGTGCGTAAGATCACCACTTACCAAGAGCAACTTGAGCAGGGGACTTGTTGTACTTCTTGCCAATGGCCGTGAGGGCAGGGGCCTCGAGCAACTTGCCGTCCTGCTTGTATGACTCGTTCTGATTACCTAGAGACGAGTAGTGCGTGATGTGGATACCCTTGGTCTTCAGGAAGGTGACAAAAGACGGCTGCTGGAGCCAAGGGTGCAGCTCGAGCTGGTGGACGGCTGGCACGATGCTTGTGTTTTCAAGCAGCCTCTCGGTCTCTGCCTTGGAGAAGTTGGATATACCAATGGCTTTGGTCTTGCCGGCCATGGCCAACTTCTCCATCGCCTTGTAGGTCTGTGGACATCAGGTATTAATAACTTTACTAATTCACGGACAAATGAATGAGGTACAAGGACGTACGTCTACATAGTCGATATCGACCACCTTCATCTTGCCAGAGCTGTCTTTGGGGAAGGCCTCGTCTCCTGGTGCAAAGGCGACGGGCCAGTGCATCAGATATAGATCGAGATAGCTGATGCCCAGGTTCTTCAAGCTGTCGTCAAGTGCCTTCTCGACGTCTTCAGGCTTGTGCTTGTTGTTCCACAGCTTGCTGGTGATGAAAAGCTCTTCTCGGGGGATGCCGGACTTCTTGATGGCTTTGCCAACTGCAGCCTCTGTGCCGTATCTACCATTGATATCTGGTATTAGCTATCAATTACTTTAAAACCTTTCAATGAAGGGGAAGGATAACACACATGGCAGCGGTGTCTATATGACGGTATCCCGCCTGCAGTGCGGCCAGGACGGCCCCCTCCTGCGCCTGTTCATCCTGCCAGGTCCCGAACCCGATGGCTGGGATCTCGGCGCCTGTGTTCAGCTTGAATTTGGTATTGCGAGGAGGCATGACGGCGGTAACTTCACTCAACAACAGTACCGTTCAAATAAGTAGATGTGACGGTGGTGATTGATCGAGTCGACATCTCTTCCATCGACAGCTGTTAAATATCTACATCTATCAAACTACGGTTCAACAACGTCAATTCTTCCAACGTGACGTCACAAAATGTCCTTGCTTGAAGCAACTTTTGACCGGGAATTATCTACCTCAACAAACAACCTAGGCTTCAGCAATCCTCGGAGTATCTTATCCTCCAGGCTGCCCCATGTCTGTTGGGTGCTTATTTACACTGTTCGAGAAGCGGCTTAAGCTGTCCCCATATATCAGCCAGGGGTCTCCGACATCTGCCCTACTAACTGACTAGTTGACCAGCTGAAACATAGGGCCCAGTCTAGCTGATCACCTCCGTCTCATCTTCTCCCAGGCCCCAGCCAACGTTTAAATAGCCTAATCTGGCTGATTCTATTTTCAGGTCGAGAGACATCAGACGTCTCTCACCCTCCACCATTACGACGAAGGACGACAGCTCTAAAAATGGCCAGGACGTCGTCTCCATCTCCAACTGCCATAAGGCATGGTGTGTGTGCCCTGCCACATCCACGTCAGCAGCGCCAGCAGCCATGCATACAGTTATCATGATGAAGGGGGGAGAGACTCGACCTCTGCGCTCGCTGCATCCAAAAAAAGAGACCAGGAAAAAAGCAAAGCCGACAGACGCGGGGAGGCTGAGCAGGCTCGTAAAAACGGTACCAGCTCACTCGCTGCTGGGCCGGCGTCATGGTGAACGTGGCTGAAGCAGCCTGTCGCATGTCGCATCGTCCTCGACGCCCCCCCTGTCGCTCTCCACACGCAGACCGCAGGGCCCCAGCTAACAAAGTCAAAGTGCGAGGTCCTTTAATCCCAAATGAGGTATTTCGGGTAGACGAGCCCCCTAATCTCAGGGCTTATAAGTACCCTATCGCAGCCCGCTGATGTTCCTCGAGATTTCTCCCAGCATCAACCAGCAAACGCTTACAACACTATATTCTCGAACACAAGATACCACTGTCTACCAACAAATCCACCAATCTTCTTCCAACCGTCAAGATGCAGTTCAAGACTCTCTCCATCCTCCTCCTCTCTGCTTCCGCAGTTATCGCTGCCCCACAGGAGGAGAAGCGCGATATCATTGACCAAGCGTATGTCTCCTTTTCCCTACCCAATACATGAATGGGAATCTACTCCAAGTATAGATATACTAACATATTCCAGCACCTCTGGCATTGGCGGCATTGGCTCTGACATCGGCGACATCGCTACCGACATTGGCAACATCGGCAAGAGTCTTACTGCTCTCTTCCCATCTGCCACCGCCATCCCAGCCTCCGTCTGGAGCAGCTTGACAGACGCTTCCCACATCAAGTCCTTCGGCTCTTCCCTCCACAGCGCCATCTCAGACCACCACGCTCCCGCATGGTTCTCCAACCTACCTGCCTCTGCCCAGAGCGCAGTCAGCAGCGCCGCCGCCGGCATCACCAGTGAAATCGGTGAGCACTTCCCCAGCGCTACCGGCACTCCTGGCGCAACTCCTACCACTGGCGGAGGCTCCCACCAGACCAACACCCCCAACGCTGCTCCCCGCGCCACCGCTCTCGCTGCCAGCATCGCCGGAGCTGCTGGTCTTCTTGGTCTCGCAGTCGCCTTGTAAATAGGCTTTTCGCTTCTTGTTTCTTCTTTTTTTTCTTCTTCATATATAAATTTACTTTTCAAGACCGAGTTTTGGCTTCTGGAGTTGGTCGTCCAGCCTGTTGTATTATAAGTTGGGATGCCTGGCATGTCTTCTAATATGAATATACCACCTTTTCGCTTCGTTACGTATATATATCGTTTCTCCATCTTCCCCAGCTTCTTCTCCCTGCGCTATAATTTCCCCCTTTATATCCATGTTCTTCTGCCAAGACAAGGAATTTTTTCCGGTCAGGGGTATCACGTGAACTGCGCTTTCTGCCTTTCCCGCGCGCCGAAGAGTGCAAAGCCGCCCACAAATAAAAACCGGCAAAGTTTTTTGTTTCTTCGTTTTTCTTCTTCGTCAACATCAACATCAGCGCAGCAACAGCAACTGCTGATCATTTCTTTTCATTTCTCTTACCAGGCCAATTGGCTTGTTTCGAGGTTAATGATGGGTAAGCCATTCTATTCTCCTTTGCATGCACCGTTCTCCCGTGCAGGCTTTACCCTGATGAACAAAAATTTCCTCTTGAACAATCCAAATCCGACAATTCATGACGGATATACTTGGTTTCCATCCTCTGATACAAGTTGCCATGGGAGATGTGCTTGCACTCTATCGTACTGCAATTGAGTACTAACATGTCGTCCTTAGAGCTTTTGCTACCGTCTTACCTTGGAATCCAAGCTATTCAATGAATGAATTATTCAAAAGGTGTGTATTAATTGATTGTTTATTGCTACTCCCCGCGCAACACCCCCTTTATGATGACACTATGACATGCAAAGGCATTCCTCAAGCTTAACCAATAATGTGGAATTTTGTCAGCTTCTAAGTTCAGCCTTGTCTGATTTTATTCACCTTCATATTCATAACATCTACTTCGATTCTTTAGTCAATCAGTTGCTAACAAGTCTCGAATAGGTACGCTATTTACATATCTACACATGCCCTAAAAAACAATACACCTTGCATGAGGAACATTTGAACGAACGGGCGGACAGATCGCGTCTTTTCATCGCTATCCACTACAACAGGACGTACAAACCTGTTGGGTAGTTGATGGTTAGATTGCTTGTTGAGATTTCGTCACCTGACTATATGCTACACACCTGCTTAATACCATCTTTCCTGTCACTGCGGCAGTTCAATGGCTGGAAGTGAATGCTAACATCGTTGCCGTTGATCAGGTATATATCTCTTTTTCAGTTTTATTAGCTACGTTACTGGATACATCTCTTCCATGATGAACATTATTCACACTGTTTGATCTGTGCATTAAACCGCCAGAGGTGAAACTTCTTACACTGAAAATTCTGATTTAATGAGGTATGTCTGCCATAACTTGCGCTCGAGGTATACTTGCAGTGACGCTGACTGATGGGCGGGAAGCCTGATGATAGATGATTCCATTTTATCTTTTTTTCAAGCATATATTTCTTGATTATGACGGTGTCGACAAGTACTAATGTGACCTCGTGGGATAGGTTTGATATCACACCGTAGATGTATACTGTATTTCACACAGGTTAGTCTTCTTTTTGCAATCTCCGCTTCCCATCCCAGTCCTATATTTGCCTGATGAAACAATGATTTTTCGCTGTGTTCTTTCCGAGTCTTACTTTGACGATAACACATCACCTTGGAGACCTGACCCTTGCACGAAACACCGCTTTAAACTATCCGTTGACTCTTCGGTGTTCACTGCTAACATGGGTATACTAGACATCATACTCGATACAATAGATAGTTAATAGCATTCAATATGACTACCTCTTTTTACTTGCACAAATATTAAAAGCTTCCACTCTCGTCTACTCAACGTACTTCCCGTTCTTCCTATGCCAGTCTTCCAAGCTATCTCCATACGTCTTATGCACGACCTTCTTCCCCTCCGGCCACCGCGCCCACTTCGGCTTGGAGTCAGCTAGTATGCACACCATCTCCTCTGGCTCAGGCAGCTCTGTATCAATGGCCGACGCAAACGGATGGATCAGCTCCGGCCAGCCCTTGTCATATACCCAGAGCATGGTACTGCAGTTTGAGCAGAAGCTTCGTTCGGAGCTGCACTTTTCCTCCGTCGGCTTGCCTCTGTCTTTGATAGCGTTGTATTTTCTATCGTCGTTAGCAGTAGCCCTTTAATATAGTGAGGGAGAGTGATGTACTTGATTAAATCTTTCCCCTTGGCGATGTTAAGGGAGCTGCTGATGCCGCCTAGGTTGACGCTGCCCATGTATCCGCCTACTTTGCGACAGATGCTGCATGCGCACAGCTGGTATGGGACAGGCGTGTTGGAGTCGAGGGAGAACTCGACACCGCCGCATTGGCAGCTTCCTTGAAGTTTCCTTCATCAATGCTCAGTTAGTATGTATCTTTGTATCCTTGTATTGTTGACAGGAGTGCTGCTGTACGAACATAGGCATCTTGGTTGGTCTGCGGGTAGAAGTAGATGTGTGCTGCTGGTATCTTGTTAGTGTCGAGTAGAGTAGACTGTTGGCTGAGCGAGCGGGAGAGCAGTGACTCTTTATATGCCTGTTCAAGCACCTCAAGGACAAGGATACAGTCATCTACGGCTATATTTCTTTTCCATGTTAACCATGCCCGACTCTCGTCTCTTCTACTCCGTCCATCCCATCCTCGCCTCATGTTTGCTTCCGACGTCATTTTTGCATAGTTTGGCCTGTTTGCATCGGTGGTCAGCTTTGCGCTGTTTGCACCGTTTGCATCTGTCTTTCTTCCCGTCGAGAAGAAGAAGAAGCAAAAGCGAAGTCGAAGCCATCCCAGCGAAACAGCCAGACGAAGGAAGACGATTGGATCCGCCAGTTGAGCCATAAGAGAGTGTCAAGATGAGTTTCGGAAGCCCTGGCGGCCGCGCAGTTAACATCAAGCCTACTCCGTGCGTCCCCCAAGTCTGACCTGACCGTTTGATTCTAACTGCAATTGACTAACCCATGACTCTCGAGCAGACCGGAGCGAGGCAGCTTCCCACTCGACCACGACGGTAGATCTCCTTACTCCATACACCAGTTGACATTGCATTGACTACGGGCTGTTACTAACCGCGGCACAGGAGAATGCAAGTCGATAATAGCAGGGTACTTGCAATGTCTGAAGTCAGCGCGCGGCGTCAACGACGAAGCCTGTCGAAAGCTCGCAAAGAGCTATCTAAGCTGCCGAATGGAGAAGTGCGTATCTACTCTACCTACACCTTCTAGAGAGACATTGATTGGGGTGTGGTGTTGGTGGGCTGACGAGGACAGGAATCTGATGGCACCGGACGAGTTCAAGAATCTCGGGCTGGTATTTGACGACGAGAAGCCGGGAGAGACCACGACAAGCAACGCGCACGCCCAGACAGACCCGGACAAACCGCCGTTAAGCAGTAAGAAGTAAGAAGTGAAGTGATTGGTGAAAGGTGAAAGGAGGAGAGCTGGCGAGAACAGCCATTGGTTAGGCGTTGGATGTGATACGACTGCATATGTATTAGTTAACTAAGGCATGCACTGCATTGCGGCTGATGCATCAGCTAGTTGTCTAGCTACTGCCAGCTAGCTACTACGGTTACAGCTACGACGACGGCGTTTGGATGTACAATACTGTATACATATATATATATAAGAGACTCCCACTTCAATCGTCCAGAGTGTACGGAATAAACGTTTATTGAGGCCAAGCTCGAGCTCAACCTTAGTCTGTTTAGTGAAGTTAATATACCCCGGATAAGAAGCTAGTTAATAGGTAGCCATGCGGTACCGGCGACGAGTGTACATCCCACCGACCACCATCAGCATCGCCGACTCGATGTCGTCCGTCATCCGGCCGCCAGACCCATGCCTGATCGCGATTGCGCTGGTGGTTCGATCTCGCGCCGGCCCGCGGTTCGTCTACCACTATCCTCCCAACCCGACGCTCGCCGAGTCCCCCTCGACCGCGCCGAACAAGTACGACGGCCAGCAGCAGCCCAGGGACGAGCAGGAGCACGAGCAGGCTGATCCGGACCAGGAGGTCAAGGGGACTGATTCGGGGGCGTCGGTGGACGAGGACGGGGTGACGTCGGAGGAGGAGTCGAGTGTTGTTGATCGAGGGGAGAGGGAGCGGGAGCGGGAGAGAGACCGCCGCTCACCGAGTCGGCAGCACTCGCAGTCCCACTCCCAGTCACAATCACAGTTGCAGTTACAGTCGCATGTGAGGAAGAAAGTAGCTATACAGGGCCAGGGAGCTCCGGGCGAAGAGGGGGCGGAAGACAAGAAAGGCGAAGGAAGCAGTTTGCAAGCGGACTCGTTCCTGGGGCTGGGCTACGGGGTGTGGGAGAAGTTGCTTTCGCCGTCGCCTGCGTGGCACAAGCGGCGGTTTGAAGTTGGCGTGAACGACCTGACGTTTGTGGGCTGGCCGGTGTTTGTGCGCAAGGACGGGACATGGCGGAAGCGCAGGAAGAAGCGGAAGAGCGAGAAGAGGCGAGAGGAAGACGAGAAGGAGAGGGAGAAGGAGAGGGTGAAGAAGAGCGCTGGCGTGTCTGGTCTTGGAGCCGGGCTGGTAGGAGATGGACATATACCCCTGACAGACACCGATGATGGCGAGGATGGAGGTGATGAACGGGAAGAGCGTGGAGAAGATGAAGATGGAGATGGAGAGGAGGACTGCTCTGATGAAGAACAGCTTACGATCAAGGACGGGATGACGATGTTCAATGTGGTGTTTGTGCTGAACCCGCCGGCGCTGGAGTACAATGTGCGGGTGCGCGAGATGTACGACAATGTGGTGAAGAAGTTCGGCAAGGCGCTGAAGAGCGAGCAGGCGCGGGCAAACTACGTCTGGAAAGAAGCCCAGAACATCCTGCGCATCAAAGAGAAGTGTCGTGAAGAGAGTACGTCTTCTCTCTACTCTATATAAATTATGAGTTGTTCAATGCTAATCTATGTAGGAACCTCGCTGTCCGGGCTGTATACAACGCTGTCTGCCAAATCCAGTCTTGCCCAGGCCCTCGAGACACTATATACCAACATCAGCGCCTCCAAGATCGCATCCGTCAGCCTGGGCCCGCAGACCAGCATGTCGATGCAGATACCGCCCATGACATCAACGCCCCATCTCCCTTCGCCCAACGAACCAGGCTACCCGGGTCTCTGGCTGACGACCGCCGACAGCGTCTCCTCGACCGACGAGACAGCCCACATGACCAACCCAGGCCAGTCGCAGGTAATGCTAGCCAAACACTTTGCCCTCTTGCTTCTCAGCGACGAGACAAGCATACTCAAGGACATCGAGGCGTCCAAGAGCACCATCGGCCCTCCATTAGCCCACTACATCCGCTCCAGCAAGCCTACCAAGTCCTTTGCCCAGATCTCGGCCCGCTCGCACATCCCGCTGGCCGACATCCAGATTCTGGCCAGCCATCTGGTGTACTGGCGGCGGGCCCGAGCTATACCACCGCTGAACAAGAAGGATGTATACATTGTCTCGCCGAACGCGGACATGAGCAAGCTGGGCGTGGCGAGTGCAGCGTATGAGGGGATGTTTCCTACCCTGCCGAGCCTGCCGAAGATGCTGTCTGCTCTGAGCGCGGGCAGCCCCAGGCCGTATTTCAGTTATATCCCGAGCAAGGACCATAAAGAGGCGTATTATGATATCCTGGCGTGGTTGGTGAGAGGCGGGTGGGTGACGCAGCTGAGGACGTTTGGGTGGGTGAAGGTGAGTCCGGAGGTGAAGATGGCGGTCCAAAACCAGCCTGTCAATGGACATCGAGAGCATCAAGATGAGGATGATGAAGATGAAAAAGAAGAAGATGAAGAAGATGAAGAAGAAGCTGGTCTAGCTACCCCTGTTCCTGTTCCTGTACCTGTGTCTAGGTCTACGGCTAAAACGTCGGTATCAACTTCTACGGCCTCCCTGATCCTGCGGCCTCACCGGGCCTCACCCCTCGAGTCCCGCTGGCTCGACCACATCCACAAATCGTTCCCTCTAGCAGCTGAAAATGACGATGAAGATCATGAAGAAGAAGAGAGAGAAGCAAGAGAAGAAGGAGAGAAAGAAGAGGAGGAGGAAGAAGATGTGTATGCTGCCCTTCGACGCCACTGGCCCATGCTGACCCGCTACTTTACGGGTCTGGATGCCCTGCAGAAGATCAGTGTGCGAGAAGGGCTGCCGCACCGACTGGTCTGGAGAATGCTGAACCTGCTAGATGTGAACTCGGGTGTCCTTGGAGGAGGAGGAGGAGTAGGAGGAGGAGGAGAGGCCGACGGGGTGTGGGATGAGCGGGAAAAAGTGCTTGTCACTGTCCGGCATTGGTAACACTACTGATTAACCAACCTACTGTCTGGACCATGGCTGTGATGTAACTATGTGAGCATGTATGTATGTATGATACCAATAATGTCTGAGTCTGTGTCTCGTATTCCTGTGGTTTGATATCAAAGTGACCTCAGTGGCCATTAATTAATTAACTACTAAGTCTTAAGGCTGTCTTGTCTTGCTGTCATCCACTTCCAGGTTTAGCCGTGGTCACGTGGAGGAGAAGCGAGACAGCGAGATAGAAGAGAAGAAGAAGAGAAGAAGACAGACAGTAGACAGAGAGACAGAGTAAGAGAGTAGATAGCAAGAGAGTAGACAGTAGACAGTAGACAGTAAGATAGTAAGATAGTAAGATAGTAAGATAGTAAGTGTTAGTGGTAAGTAGGAAGTGTTAGGTGGTGGCATTGGTGGGAGAAGAAGAGAGAGAGAGAGTAAGAGAGTAAGTAAGTAGATAGAGAGACTCTCTTACTGCCTGCTGTCTCTCGGCCTCGGTAGGAGAAGAAGAAGTCAAGCAGAGAGAGAGAGACAGTAGAGACAGAGAGTAGAGACAGTAGACAGTAGACATCCTCGACTTCATCCCAAGATCTTAATGACCATCTTCTTCATCTCCATTACTATCATCTTGATTATCATCATCTTCTTCTTCTTCTTCTTCTTCTGCCAGCCGAAAGAGCCGGCCAGGTCTTTTGCCCTAGCTTTAGCTCATCCAAAACTCCTCCCTCGCCTTACACTAACTAACTAAATCACTTACTCTAGCTATCTCTTCTTCTCTCTTCTTCTCTTCTTCATCCATCTTCTTCTTCTCTCTGTCTACTGTCAGTCTATCCGTCTAAAGTCCTCCCTCGGCCATCTTCCTCTTCATCCTTGTCTCTTCACGTGGGTAAGTTCTTCTTCTTCTTCTTCTTCTTCTTCTTCTTGCTGTCTTGTCTCTCTTCTTGGTCTCCTCCGCACTAAAACTTCTTCAGCTTTTTTTTTTTTTTTCTTCCTTTTTTTTTCTTTCTCTCCCTTCTGAACTTAC
>NW_003315556.1:0-39385 GCF_000151505.1 Trichophyton verrucosum HKI 0517
AAAAAAAAAAAAAAAAAAAATAACACCCTTCGGAAATTTTGCCACTCTCGGCGAAATTATCCGCCATGATAAGCTCCCCAACCTCCACAAGGCACAGGGGTCAAGTTCGGCCTGAATTATTTCCCCTGAGTCTTGGAGGCAAGATTCGAGTGTATCCACCACTCCACGACTCGGGCAATTATTACGGATCCGGCAAACCTCCGTAGCGTCATTGAGGATGCGGGGGTCCAATTCGGTAATGTTTGGCCGACACGACCCTGCTGCAGTGATTAATCGACCCTTTGCACCTGTATATCGTGTAGAGTGTAAGTATTCCGCAGGAAATAGTGGGATATATGTGCAAGTGCAGCAGAATATCATGTCTGCTTTGGTGACACTGTTCATCAGATCTCACCCATAGCCTTTAAATCCAGGGCTAACGCTTGAAAATTTGACATCAGGTCACCATTGCATCTGAGAGAGCAAGTATATGTCTCCTAAAATCTTGCTAGTACGATGAAATAAACGGTTGCATATGTCGACGTTCTTGAGTTGGGATCCACGGAGAAGCAATGCAAGACATATCACTACGCCAAAAAGCAAGTCGACCAGCCCTCAAAATGGTAATATTTTCGAACTTTTGCCGCCTTCCAAAAAGGAACAATGAGCACAAGGCTGCCCTAGACGGAACAAAATCTTCAATACTTATGAGGGCTGTTGGCATCCAAGGTGCGTTTGGTAATGTGAGATATCCGGATCTGGAGCCTTGAGCACTCTCGATCCGGGGGGTAGGTCCGTGATTGGTGTTTAAAGAAAGGGCACCTTTTATCTCCCTTGGAGACTGTGCAATTGAGAAACTTGTTGGTCCAGATAATGTGGGTGTAATCGAGTTTTGGTAGCTTCTTGAATTCGAGGCCCTGGGGAAAGAGAGGGAGACAGGTCAGCTTCTGCTTCTCATCCCTCGGTCCTCAGGGACATTCAACATCTCGAACCTCGTGGCTTCTCCAAACACTAGGGCACCAAAACCGAGTCAAGTCCACCTTGCTTTTGAATAATAAGAGTTTGCCGCTGTACCTCACGGCCCGACTCACCGGCGTGGGTACAGCATCCTAGTTACCGAAACATTCGCGTAACATATCAAGATAGCTTGCTGGATATCTCCCGCTACCGGCTAGTTAACTAGTTATGGTGACTAAGTAGGTTCAAGGGCATTCGAACCGTGGTTCGAAGGAGTCTCCTAGGCTCCTTTATCCGTGGAGAAGTTCCAGGCTCGCTTCCATATTGGAGACCCATCCTTTGTGCGACATCTTCAGTCGCTTCCGCCGGCCGCTGGTTATGCTGGAACTCGCGCGATTTCCACAAAGCTTGTTAGCGACCTGACACGTTCACATGGAGGAGAGACCCGAGAGCAATGAAGTGCTGTAACTTCCGATGTGGATAGTCTCCGCGGGAGCTGTGCTGCACGATGGTTGACGCGTTGGTTTGCGCCTCCGCCTCGCCCTAATCCCGATCCGGCATCTCGTCGTATTCCTCGCGCGCTTGGGAGGGACAAAGCCCATGCCAAGACCGCGCTAAGCTTAAATGGTTGTTGAGCCCCATCATGCTGGCCCCGCGGCTGTTCCTTGAAGTGGAGGCCGGCCAGAGAAGAGACAAGCAAGCGCTGGAGATAAATTCTCATATAAAAAAAGAGGAGAACTGCTCCAGCCAGGCCAGGCCGTTGACTTTTTCTGGAAAATGTCAACCAGCTTATTACCGGGCCTCTTCGCCCGCTTCCCATCTCTCGTTTTTTTGTTCACATTTTGTTAAATTTCTTCACTACCCAGCAACTGCCGAACAAGCAGCCATCATGTCCTGGCCGTTATCTCCCTCGACGTCAACGTCTTCCCCCCTGACTTCTCTGCCATCATCTCCCTCTTCGCGCATATTTCACATATACAATTCATTTCCGGTACATTATAAGATATCAGATCCGCAGAAACGGCCTCTATACCATGTCGACAACTCGTACTTCACTCCTGGGACGCCTGACCTAAGTCTCTACCGAGGTGAGGATAAAAAGGGACACTTGGCTGCTGTTTGCAAATTTGTCTTATTCTCGACATGCTCGAAGATTGGATTGATGCCTAAACCGCAAAAGAGCTATCGTGACCGTCTTAACAACGATATATTCGAGATCGGCCATGTTAGCACGAATGCTGAAGATATGACTTGGGAAGACCTGACAAGGGAAAGCCGCGACCATTCAACGTATAGATTTGAGATGGAGCTTCTAGTTCAAAGTATGAAGCGAGGGCCGGAACTTGGACGTTGTGCCTTTGTCTAGAAGAGGACTCATTCTATGGGAGTGGAATCTTCGAAACCTTCCAAGCTAAGTGCGTGCAATTATAAGCTTGTTGACGAGGAAAGTGGAAAAATCATGGCTGTTATTGCCAATAACGGATTGAAAAGCATGAATAAGAAGGGAAAGATTGAATTGTTTGACACAGCAGAGTATGTATTTGCAGGGGAACAGCTGGATATCATGATTTTGATGACCGGGATCGCCCTTTTAGAAAAGGAGAGGAGACGGAGAGCACAGCGCAGATACGATTATTATTGAGCTGATAACTAGTCACCTTGGCTGACCAGGGTACGGGGGCCGTTTACCCGCATATGATACCCGCTAAAAGGACAATTGCTGCATGTTTTACGAATTTTTGAGCAAAGCGTCATTGAATGATGCTATTCTTGAGTATATTCCGAGGTTTGACAGGCTCGACTTCGATAGGCTCTATTTGATTCTAGGGGTTAGTTAACTACTTATGTCCAATCACTGAAGAGCACCCCATGGATGCTCGCTTAACTATCCTACGAACTCCAAGCCATCCTTAATCTACCTAAACAAGCTCTATCTTGAAGAAACCCCTGTCCTTTGTAATATACACTGGAAAGAGAAATAGAAGAGAGGTGTATATGCAAAGCACTTGATTGACAGAACCGGTAAAATTGGAATTGTCTCCAAGTCGAGGTGCGTGTGATTAACGAAATGGCATTGCTTTCTTTCGCGGGATAACTGGCTGATTCTTTGACCTAGTTCTCGTCAATTGACACCCCATCTCTAAGGTGTGCAAAGTACGCCCCCGGCAGCAGGGATATCGGGTAATCGGCAGGATCAGGGTCAGAACCTAGTGTGGTGGCCTACTCACTTCAGAATGGCATGACCAACCGTTGTCAAACATACACTCCCATACAGACCTGTTAAACCCGCCCCAGCGCAAATATCCAGATATGATTCACCGCTGGGACACGTCGACTTAACTAGCTCCAGCCCTTGATGGGAGAGCTTGCTGGTGTAACGCCCAACAAACTAGTTACCTAACTAGTTAGTTAACTACTCGCCACACCAGCACTAGTTAAAGCGGTCCTTTGCTGCAAACAGGGAGAGTCGTGGGCGCTATACCCGTAGGCACTCGATTGTGATTATCAGCCCTGTGTGCAGATAGCCTCAGGTGTCTGCGTGGATGTTGAGTGACGCTGGGGGTACGGCTATCGCCATGCAGGCACGAGGGCGAGAAGGCCAGGAAGACTGCCATCGTTTTTGCCTCAAATTCGTTGACTATGGTCAGCAGGAAAGAAGCATGCGGTCTCAAACGGCTGCAAGTATTTGAATATCACCTCATACATCGATTGAAAGCATCTAGGCTTACAATAGGTTATATATTTAGGGTGCAACCGGTCGGTAAAGTGTGGTTCTATGCATTCGTCCTGTATCGAAGGCGTTTCGTCACCTTTGGGGGCTAAAAGTCTGGCATCTCCAGATACCAATCCCTCCTTGTCTTTTCACGTACCGGTTTACATGGGCTCCTTTCAGCGGCAGGAATCAACCCATACTTGCTGTATTAACTATCTAACCAGATGGGAATTGCAAAAGTGTAAAAAATGGGGAGTGGAAGGACCATAAATTGGGAATGTGGCTTCTGCAAAGGCTTCTGCATGCAAATATTTCTCGTTCCTTCACTCAATTACCAAGAGGACTGATTTTCTCCCATACAAATAAGCCATGAATGTTGATCATGACTACGTGGTTAAGTCCTTAAAATATAGAACAAGATAAATCACACTGGCGTGCTGAGCAGAGTTAGCAGTACTTATACCCGGCTAGGTGGCCAAGTTGATATGCCAAATAATGGCTTCAACCACCCTATTCACAACCATTTCCATCATTTCTTTGCCTGGAGGCATCTGGCAACTGGCTGAAAGTCCAATTGAGCCTGATTTTCCTTTATATCAAAATGACAATTGACTATACCTCGAAGGGAGATATCCCGCATACCAGCTATTATGACTCTGTTTACATGGCAAAGGCTCTCGATTCAGCATTGGACATGGAGTTCGAGGGATTCGATGATGGAAAACTGTACTGGGACATGTTCCTGAAACTCGACCGAACCCAGCAATCTCCTACGGATCCCACTATCGTCTTGGACGTTGGAGCAGGCTCGGGCCGTATTTTCCGCAAAATGGCGTTAAAAGCAGCCAAATCAGGCGAAGACCTGAGTGATGTCAGATTTATTGGGCTCGACAAGTCTTCTTCCATGGTTGAGCGAGCAAAAAGCAGAGCTTCTGAGCTTTCTGACGTTGGCAGTGTCACTTGGATTGTGGGCGATGCGAGCGACATGCTCGCTCAGCCAGACCTTTCCCAACTCAGAGGGCAATTGAGCTTTGTTCTCTGTGCAGATGGGGGGATCGGTTATATTGAGGGTGAGGCGAACATACATGCCTTTTTCTACCATATCGCCAAGTTATTACGCCCCGGGAGCGGTAGAGCTTGTATCTCTCTTCTCGAATTCCAGGTAGCTGGAGCATACAAAGATGGTGTGGTTCCAAGCACTTACGATGAATCTACGGAATCCATGGACGAATATAGCAAGGGTTCCTCGTTGTCCTTCAAACCTATCTTCCACCGCGAGTACGTTGAGGATGGTCACCATGTGGGACGGCTCGATACAGAAATATCAAAGGTAGATAAGGAGGGCAACAAGACAATCCTTGAGATCTGCCATTATACCCACAGATTTCGCATCTGGAGCATTGAGGACATGATTCAGACGGCGGAAAAGGCAGGGCTAAAGCATGTTGAGACTATCGACTGGCAACGGATGCAGCATTTTGTGTTCATGGTACCTGAGGCGAACTAGCAATCGCCCTGGGACGTTCAACATGTAGATATATGGCAAGCAGCTCTGTATCTAGGTTATTTTTATGCGAGCTTCAACGTAACTAGTTAGATGCACAATTATAGGAATTACACTTTCGGTAAGGAATTCCAAATATAGCTATTCTGTGGTGAAAATAAATAAATAATAGATAAATAAATGAATAGTGATTAGATTATATAGACAACCCTTACACTGGGAAGATGAAACGGAGAGAAAGAAATGAAACAAAGGAAAGAATCATAAGCGTTTAATCTATGACCACATATCTTCGTCACTCTTAACTAGGTCCTCTTCCATCAAGACTCTAGGCCCGTCCCGTTTCTGTCTTTGCTTCCGCTCCTGGCGGGTGACAACATGGCTGGGTGTTAGGGGGGTAATGGGGGTAAAGGGCATATATGGGCTGTAAGGCGTTCGAGGAACGCCGGTTCGTGGTCCATGCAAAAGACTCGTCCTTCGCTCAACGATGGTGGTCTTGGTGGATGGTGCGCTCATGGGGCTATCGTAAGCAACGCGGAACGGCAGTGGAGGTGTGCTGTGAGCTGTATTGATGTTCAATGATGGAGGAGTAGGGCGGAATTTGCGGCTATCTAGTGACTCTTTGCTGGGAGGAGAAGTGAGGAATGATGGGGGAGGTGCCGTGCTGGGCTGAGGAGAGTTCAATTTTGCCTGTTCATGGGGAGTCAAGGGAGGAGGTCCTGGATTATAAGTGCGAGGTGAGAGAGGTTGTCTATCAGGGTAGTCCCGAGAGTTCAGTTCGGGTGAGCCCATGGGGGATGAAATATGAAGTCCCCGTATAGAGCTGCGGCCAAGCAGCTTCTTTGGCGAAGATGTGGAGTTCTTAGATCGGGAACTGAGGAAAGGAAGCTGCGAGAGTCTCGAGAACCTCTCGGTTCGTGGCGAGATAGGCGATTCTTTGGATGCTGGGTCTTCCTGGAAGGGATGACTTGAGTGATGCTGTGGTTCAAACTCGGTCACTGTTGGTAGATGGCACGCTGAGAGGGGTGAAGATGGGGATACGGGGGAGAGCGGTTGTTGTTGGCGCCTTAGATGTCGGAACTCTGGAGGTCCCTCTGGCGGATTCAAGCGCACAGGCGACTTCAAAGGCGAAGGAGGCGACCCCCTAGTAGTAGCCGTCTCTTGAGACATGGCAGATTTCCTTGCATCATGCTCCATCACAGCAGCGTAGAGTCTTTCCATCTCTTCTTGCGCTTTCACCCGGTCGGCCTGGACAACGCTTTCGTCAACTGTTGAGACGCTTCCAGCTATCGACGCTGCCGATTGTGCTCGATTTGAAGAAGACCATGGCATATTGAAGGATCGAGCTTTGTTTTTGGGCGGACTCGGCCAGGCATTATTACTCTGGGTCCTGGTGCTCATTGGGCTCGGCCACAGATTGTTGGTAGAGTACTCCACCGGAGCTGGCGAGTCTTCCATCATTCCACCAGATGGTTTGACGAGGTCCATCTCCAGCGTTCCGTTAGACTCTTCTGCACCACGACGGAGTCGTCTGCCAACTGTCAATAGGCAGCCTAGTAAGAGAGACACGACGGCGATGTAAGCGGCGACTATGGCAACAATCTCCCTCCAAAGCAACGCAGTATCTCTTGTAGCAGACGCAGATATTGGCGGTCCTTCGTCTGGGGGCGGCGCAGGGTCAATCCAGATGCTGGCGCCCCAAATAGAAGCAGCTCTGATGGGAATGGGCTGCAGGCAGATGATTAAAGAGAAACCGCAGGCTGTCAACGTCGACATATAAGCAGGACACCGAGTACCCAACATCCTGCGGCGGGAATCTTGGGCATATCTAGTAGGTATCTCTCTGCCCTTTCACCCTTTTTCTTCTTTTACTCTGAAGATGGTTCCCTTATTTTCGAGATATTTGAACCTGCAGTGGGCGGGGTGATCGGCAATGCTGCGATACAAGAGGCGCCCATTGCAGCGAAGAAGAAGAGAGAGCAGGGCCCTCGTCCGTCCTGTGTGGAGCAGGGCAGATGTGATGATAAAGCCCGAGAGGCGCCTCCAGCTCTGCCAGTTGGATGCATCGATCATGCAGGCCGCTGGGATTGACCGTGACGAAGTGCCAGGATTGCGCCCAATGGGATCGATGCATCGCCATTCTTCGCAGGGACGGGATCTTTCTTCAACGGGCCTGGTTGGCCGGGCCCCCGTTTAGCCATGCAAGCTGCAGGGCCAGCAGCCACCCGTCACACTGAGATAGCGCCCATCACATTTTCGGTTTCTTCATGCGCTTTCGTACAAGGCAGGCAGCAAATCACAATCCAGCGTTTACGGAGTTGTCCTGTAAAGTCCACGGCTGGTAAGGCCACGGTTTGGATGTACTCGAAGCGAGATTATTGATGGATGGTGGAAAGGAAACGCCCGGAGGCTTCATCCTTGCTCCTTTCGCACTCTATGTACGGAGTGTTCTCTGTATATTCTCTGTGATCCGAGTGTGAAGTCGATAGTTATCGATGCTGTCGTTGACGTTGATCTCGCCGTCGCTTCTTTTGGTTTTAATTGCCAAGTTGGCTCTAATATTTGCTTCTGATGACTCGCCTTTGCCTGACGGAGCCGTGGAAAGGCAGCATTACACAGACACTGGTCATGTCTCGCAGTGTTAAGCACTATTGATATCCCCCTGATCAAATGGCTAAAAGGGAACTGGAGAAGCGGTGCTCCCTGTGACCACTTATCAAAACAGCTGTTAAGCATAAACCAGGAAAAGCCCCCGCCATATCAGCTTGACTCTGGTAGCTCAATGTTACAGTTCATGGTAGAACTATGCTACCTCGAACCATGGATGGAGGCGAGTTTAAGTGACTGTGACGTTGTTTTTGTCGAGGTTGCGACTTCCAGGCGGGAGAGAGGGCGAAATTTGATATCTCGCCGTGCCGAAGTAGCAAACAACTACACGGCATGACGCAGACAGAGCCAGGGCTGCTGAAAGACTCCGTCAATCTCTCGCGGCAGCACTCTTAGCCAGGGAAAAAGAGTCGGAAGAAGTCGAAAGGAGTCGAAATAGTCCTCTATGGGCAACAAAATATCTGCTGTTAGTGGTGTCAAGTCGCCCAACTTCTACGAGCCGGGCAACGCTGTCAACGAGATCTGGGTCGGCAACCTCGAGATAATCTCCCGGCTCCCCTTTGGAGACTCAGACATGGCCCAGGCAGGCTGGCCGAAAAACGACTACCCCAAATTCCCCTGGCGGCCGTTTGTTATACCTCTCTTTGCCATGTTCACCAACGGCGCTGTTGGCGCAGAGACCGCGGCAGGCACTGCAGCGCGTTCACACCTATCCCGACGCTCTACACCACAAGAGCCGATGACAAAAACAGCGGCGGCGGAGATGACCATGCTTTCTAGTTCTATTGTCTCGGGCACTATCACTGTGTATGCCGTGGTTACGATCCTACTGGCTTGCGTCCCCAAGATTTTCGACCTTCTCGACACTGTTTACTTCAAATGTCGGCGCAGTGCCAGAGATTCGCTGGAAACGAGCGCCGAATGCCTACACCAGCTCTGTCTTCTGGGAATATACAGCAAGCCTTATCTTATATTCAGCTACATGTTCCATGCGGGCATATTCTCACCTGGGAAACCACATACCATGAATATGCTCTTTGCACCGGCTGAAACCCTTTCCTACCTAGTCGTGATCCAGCTGTTGAGTACGATATTCGCAGCCATCACATGCTACAGCAACATTTATCGATACTGTAGAGAGTCCCGTCCTAAACAGGCCGACGAGATGGCACTCTGGCAGGAAAAGAGCTTGGAGGTAGAAGGGAGTCTAGAGGATGGAAGGGAGAAGTCTCGCCCGGAAGCATTTGGGCCGTGGGTTTTTATAGTCAACCTCTGTGCCTTTTTTGAAGCCATAACCACAGTGCTGCTGCTTATTAATTTGTCCAGGATCGATTAGTTGTCCGTATCTTGGAGATGGTGGCCTGAATATACAAGAAGCTACCCAGCTTGTGTCTGAAGGGGCACAGACAGTGTCGAATGATTGAGGATCACACCCTTAGGAATAATATCTCTATTATCAATTGTTCAATTCCATAGGTCCCGCCACATTTGCTTGAATCCATAACCCTTTGAACTGTCCTCATCGTAAATACGAGATTCATGGGCAGATGCAGAAAACGAAGAAAAGCCTCCTAGTCCGGTTTGATGACTAGCGGAAGACCCCGGCTTCGTTGATCCTCTGATTGCTCGCTCTCTTATCTCATCGGGAAGACTGATGGCGACATCAGCGTAACAAGAATCCAGCTCTCGCTGAAGGTTGAGATATGGCCTTTGAGAGACCTGAGGAGCCTGTAGGTTATAGGATCGTATAGATTCATTGAGCCGCTTTATTTTCAATTCGTGGTATTCCCGCTCCGTCGACATGTACTGCGGATCTCGCAAGCAAGGGAGGTCTTCCAGAATTTCGGAAGTCCCAGACGAAGCTGTATTGGCATCATCAACTGATCCAGCCGGTTGTACACGAGCCTGTAATAACTTATTATGCTTGGATTCTGCAGCAGCATAGCTGCGTGCCCGTCTAATTTGCTCCTCTAACGTTCCACCCTGGCTTCGGATCATTAGTACAGCATGGTTTCTCCAGTTCTCTCTTAGCTGGTTTCGAAATTGCTTGACTTCTGACTGCATCGAATGTTGTTTTTGTATCCATTCAGGCGTAGTCTCTTGTTTTTGTAAGATTCGATTCATCACGAATTCAGTGGTATCGATGTATGGGCTATCAGCGGTGGGATCCCGTTTGGTATTTTTCCCTTTACCACGAGGGATATTATTGAACTGGCCGCGCGCCATTGCATCCTCTATCCGTTCGTTTGCCAAAGAGCTGAGACCCTGAATAGTTACGGGGAAAGAATGTACAGCGGGACCGAAACGATCTTGTAGTTCCTTGCGGAACGATTCTCGTTCTTCTTTAGAGATACTTGAATCCTGCTTTAATGTGTATTCCGTTGTCCGCTCGCGGGCAGCCGCTAACCTCTCGCCAGATGACACGCTCCGTTTAGGCTTGGGAGCCGTGGGTACCGGCCCTCCCGGCTGTGGAGGCCGAAAGGGTACACGCATAGGTTTGCTCGCATCGGTCAGCATGCGAAGTGTAGCATCATGGATGCTTTCGTTGCCTGTCCACGGAGGAGCACCGGCTATATCCCGCGTTCCTTTCCCTGCACTTTGCTACATGAAATCCAATTAGCTTCAGAGCAAGCATTCCAGGAAGACAAGAGAATAAACTGCTTACCGGCAGGTTCGCATAGGAAATTGCAGCTGCATTTTCGTTTTTGAAAGCAGTCTCGGCGATTCTTTCTTGGAGTCTTTGCTTCAGCTCCTCTGAGAACCCGGTCTCTTGCTGGATGTTCTTCCGCGTGGAACTGCCACCCTGCGTTATGGCTTCTTCGGTCATCTCGGCCAGTCTCCTCGACATGGCACCATCGCTATCACTTTCAAGCTCCTTATTCGCTCCATCCTGCGGGTGTGGCTTTTGGTCATAGAGCCTTTGGTGGTATGAGAACGGCCGCGCAGTGGGAGACCGTAGCAATGAGGCCGAAGTACCCCAACCAGGCAGGGAGCTCTGTATTTTCCGTCCAGCGACCCTATAGCAGTTCATCTCTCCTCAAGACAATCCATCACTAACAACCGAACCTGATCTACTTCGTTTCTCGTTCAAGCTATCATTGTCTTCCAGAGTCTCCAGCGTCTCTCATAAGCTTAGTAATCAATATATATGCTTAGCTAAAAATAAAAGTTCTTGGCATCAAAGAGACAGTTGAAGAAAAGAACGAAAAAGCGATTTCGATGCAATTCGACCACTCTTGACAAAAGAACCAGGCAAAGCAGCCCGCAGATCGAGCAGACCGTGAGTGCAATAGGCACGTTTATCGGGAGATTCCCGTCCTATATCTTCCTTTCACGCACATCGTCACCATGCCTCCGAAGTCAGCGGCAACTGCAGGGACAATCCGACTCCAGTCCCTCCCACGATTGAAGATCAAGAGTCCCATGAAATATGACCAGAACCCATGCCTTGCTGCTATGACTGCTGTTCTCAGTAAGTGCCTTCCATTGATCAATTGGTGGTTCAAGAAGTACCTGGGGTTGTGGAAATGCAAGAACAGTAGCTAACATCAGTTTCATCATTTTAGACTGCTGGGGAGCCACGGGATATAGTGTCCAAGGATGCTTAGCACTGGAACAGCAATTACGATTATGCACAGACTCACATGTATGTTTTTTTCCCGGCCTGATAATATGGAAAGAGATAAACCGTGTTCTCTATCAAATTGAAACTGGTTGCTAACCATTCCGCTTCTTCTACACAGCCTA
This sequence comes from Trichophyton verrucosum HKI 0517, assembly GCF_000151505.1. NCBI lineage: Eukaryota > Fungi > Ascomycota > Eurotiomycetes > Onygenales > Arthrodermataceae > Trichophyton > Trichophyton verrucosum. Next base: position 11,508 of record NW_003315556.1, read on the forward strand.
CGAAAGTCAAAAGAAAGAATACTGTCAACTACCATCTTGCTCGAATGTTCCGCATGATCTCACCCCGAAGGAAGGAGAAATAAACTGTTTCCCTCGTTTGTTGCATTGGTTATTTTGCTCGCATTGCGCAATCCGCTCTTTGGTACATACGCATTACCGGAGACACCAGGCCAGCCCTTCCACCTATGGATAGGGTTGACAGATGTACGATTGACCGGATGAAAGTTTCTTGGGAGGTACAAAACCAACCTTTGCGTTGGTATGGAGTTTGGGGCTTAACAATGGAAATGTGTTAGTATTTTTTCCCCCTTCCAAGAAACGATGTATTTATTACCGCTGTATAATAGACCTATATGGAAGCTTTTTATCATGGATACCGGATTTGTCTTCTTGGAGTGATTATTAGCGCTTACGATGTAACCAAATTGAGGGTGAAAGACACTAGATCTACTATACGCTCTTTAAACTACCTCCTCGTGGCCGGCCAAAGATAAGGGCTAGTTTGTTTCCCGTTGGACGAGTGGTATATGCATCAATTGGCTCCATACCCTCGTCCTCCACAATACGAGTTGTATAGTTTGTATAGAGTGCAGCAACGACCAATTTGATTTCTACAGTCAGGTCACGTTAGCAAAGCCTCATCGCTCATGGTGATGACATGCAGGATAACTATACCTTGTAAGGCAAAATGGCTTCCAATACACATCCGGCCTCCGCTACCAAAGGCCCAGAACCAACGTTTCATTTCATCTAGTTGTGGAGAGCCAGCAGGGGCAAGCCACCTATCTGGCAGCCAGCGATCGGCATTTGGAAAGACGTCTTCGTTCTTGTGAAGAGAGTATGCCTGAGCATTAACTCGCGTGTTCGGCGGTAAATTATGATATCCAACCAAAGAAGCGTCTGCAGGAGTCAATCGGGGCTGAATTCCTGGGATGGGTGGATGGAGTCGCAAAGTCTCCATGACGATTGCGTCCAGAAGGGGCAGAGCATCAATTGACTTGTGAGAGGGCAGTCTTGAGCTACCACCGTGATTCAAAGGAATAACGTTGGGAACGAGAGTTTTCAGTTCCGCTCTCAGCTTCTCCTGAATCTCCGGATTTTTCGAAAGCTCCCAAAACAGATACGTAAGGGTGATGGCACTAGTTTCGTGTCCTGCGGTTAGATGGTCGAACGTCTCACAAGCAACCTCAAGCCGTATCTTCTGAGCGACATCCTTACCCTCGAGTCGAGGGTCAGGATTGGCAGCAAAGTGTCTTTGAAGCGCTTGTTTCAGCTGTCTATATACGACTGGTTCGGCAATAGGATCTGACGAAGAGATGTTTTCTTCTGCCTTGTCGCAAGTATCTAGCCCCCATTTTTCCATGAATGCATTTGCGCCATCACACCATTTAGGGATCAAGGGAAATCCCAGCTTATGAGACCAGGAAAGTAGCTCGGGGGTTTCTTGGATGTAAAATTCAAACTCTTTGCGACTGTGATATATAGAGAACCATTCCTTCCTGAGTGATGGGTTTTGTATAAAATCCGACGCAGCCGGCAAGCCAAAGATATATGCAGTGATGAAGTCCAAAGCTACGGCATTGTTCAGTTCGTGGACCTCAACAGAGGACTCTGAGTTGGCATATTCCTCGAGGACTGGGAATAGTCGATCGAAGAGGATAGCTTCGGTGACTGCCTTGAGTTGGGGCGATGCCTGCAGGTAGGACTTGGAGTATATATTTGCAAGCATCCGCTTTCTGACCGAGTGCTCCTTGCTCCCGACCATCGAAAACATACTAATAGTTCTATAGATGACCGCTTAGTGCTGGGTAAACAAAGACCATATATATAGAGTCACCTTTTGACTGGTACTCACCCGAAAGAGCCAAATAGCCGCGGATACCATTCATGCTTCTCATATCCACCCGTGTACACCGTTCGAAGGCCACCTTCATAGCAGTTTATGGATACTTCTGACGGCCCCAGGCGGACAATGGGTCCATGCTTCATATGAGCGGCATGGATTGTCCTGTTGCCGGTCATTCGAAATCTCCGCCACAGGATCCATAGGGGGGAGAGCGGGGAGGTAAAGTGTGCATTTGGGATCTTGGCCAGAGGTGAAAGAAAGGCCGGGTATATGATGAACTTGTAGACTCCTAACGCCAGCAGCAGCGCCGCAGCTGTTGCTTGGAACAGTCCAGAAGAGAGGATGGCCATGGTATCTGTGTCTGCTCCTGCTTTGGGATTGTAGATGCCCTTATGTACCCAGGGAAGAGAAGAAGGCGCCCTTTCTCATCACTATATATGGGACAAGGACACGGCGAGCTATATTACCCAGCGCAACTCCATGCAAGCTCGTTAGTTAGCTGGAAGGGCCCAGGGAGCAGCGTCGTATAGTGTGGGTAATATGGTTGACGTGATAACCTGGGGGTTAATCTGGGGCCGCCACATAGTCCGCTAACTAACTCGTTAACTCTGCCGTTGAGCCTAATATTTTATTATTTAAGAGTTAAACTGCGGCATCGTTCTTCTCTTCGTCTTTCTCGGCCATCTCGTCTTATCCCAGGTGTAGACTGTTCCTCGAGGTCTCGTTCATCCAAAATACCCCTTTTTTTCTTGTTGCAAGTCGCATCTGCGCGCCCTGCCCTTGTTTCCTCCACTTGCTCGATAACTTGTTAAACCCTGGTCCGCTAGCTAGGGAAGCTGGAAACGGCTATTTAACCGGTTCTTTCATGGTACCTCTATTCCTACCTGCATGGCCCGTATCTTGTCTCGGGTTCCTTTTTGACAGTTGGACATTCGATGGATATCCCTATGCCGGAGTCTGTCTTTGCCAAACCTGATATCAACGGTGCTTGCTTGTCGAAGAGAAAATCCAACTTTTATACCATCCCAACCACTGTTGATTAGCGTGATGCACTCTCATGCATGCCTAGCTAGCCATACAAGAGCTCTTGGAAGCAGCTAGCATGCTGTTGCGCTCCTGTTTGCCAATATCATGTCAAGCCCCTGTACGCTATGGGAACCGTTTCGCTAACTACCCCGAGTGACCTGCGAAGTCCACAGCGTGGTGGCCATTTGGACTAAGGACAAGACAGAAGCGTGCACTGCTGAAAGGCTCTGAATGCTTGACTTAGGGATGCAGGACCTGGAACAAGGACAGGGCTTATCCAGGCTTCGACGAAGACCTGGTCAAATCAAGACATGCTCTATGTTAAGCCCTTGTTGGATAGAAACGTTTGTTAACTCTTGGGTAACGCTTGTAGTTAATTAACTACGGGTCAAATGTTATGGAATACTGGACCAGGCCTGCACTATGAATATCTGATATCCCAGGCTCTTCTTATGGAGAGTTCAATATATTCACGCGAGGAGGCTACTTCACTACAGAGGTGCCTAGCTAATTATTTAGTTAGTCACTCTGGTGATGTCACATCCAAGTCCTATAGTCAACTGGCGTATATAAATCGATGACCTTTCCCATCATTTCCCCTTCTCCTCCACTCTCGATTCCCCTCGCTGGTGTATCTGCTAGGTGATCGCAATATTATTCCGCTGAGAATATAATGATTATAATACATAGCCTTAGGGAAATTACGGACGCGACAACGAGGGGATACGAGAGACCGAGTACAAAGACAAAGCAGCTTTGGTGAGTTTGCTCATTCCGGCTATGAGAAAGTATTCCTGTATATGACCGGCCGCTAACGAGACTGAAGACGATATGTCATTACAAAGTCCGGAGAGCCAGTCAGATTCGCATACATTATCCCCCCTTGTGCCATGCGAGGTCTGCAAACTGCAGAAACGAGATCGCAGCCTTTCAGATCCCAACCTCTAGGGCTGAGGCTCAGTGGAGCGAGTCCGATGGCTCAGCGCCATCCAAGCTACCACCGAGACGCCAAAGAACCTTTTCTGCCTAGCACCTCACGTCCATGCCTATCAGGCCAAGGCTTACTTTGCTCTCAAACATCTCGGAACCAGCGAGGACCATACCAGCTGTACTGTCATGCTTATCCTACCTTTGGTAACCTGCGGCCGTTTCGAGTATGCACAAAGGATTCCGCCGCGATATCTCCAGTTAATTTGCAGATCCCAGTGATCGAAATTTGAGATTGGTAGCAGTATTGACGTTAACTAAACAACATTTGCGAGGGAAGATTGCTACTATATAAAGGGAGAGCTTGCCGAACACCAATTTGATACCTTGAAGATGGAACTGGTGAGTTTGTGAGTCTAGTTATGGGGTGTGACTACTGGCCTCCCATCCCGGCTGGTGTTCAAATTGTCCTGGAAGGATTGCAGCTTGCTGTCACGATGTCTGGCGGTGCGGAACCCCAGGATGATGCCGACGAAACAGACGACAACGACAACGAAGTAGACGACGAGTGCGGCCTGGGCTTATTATGATGATTCTTTGGGCCTTGCTGCCATGTGTAACTAGCCAGCTCTGCAAGCATGATAGTTAACAAGAGGTTATAAGCAGTTCGAGCTGTCCTGCAAGTTATGTGCAAAATATACCCCGTAGAGGTCATATACGTGCTCCTTGTGAACAAGTCGCGCCCTGCATCAAATCCTTCATCCTTCCTGTTATTACGGTGTAGTTGACCAGTTAGGAGCTGGTTAGTTAGCGTAGGCGACTTGCTGTAGTTAAAAATCTATGACTCCGAAACATCCACTTTGACAACACCAACAGAGTCACAGCACAGGTTGTTCAGCATAACAACCACCAGCCAGTCCAGCAAAAAAGAAGAAGAAAAGAACCGAGTCCCTATCTGATGCTACTACGTCTCCCACCCGAGCTCATCTACTCTATCGCTGCCTTTCTCCCAACCGCAAGCTGCCTGCTGCGCCTGGCGCAAACCTGCCGTCGCCTCTACACCATAGTCGCCGCAGACAACTATCGCATCTTCCAGGCCTTCGTCCAGGGCCAGTATCCCACTGCCGTCGCCCCGCCGCTCTGGAGAGATGCAGCTCACGCACTCACTCTGCGTTCTCACGCCTTTCGCTGTCGTGCAGTGACCGCTCGGTATGTCGAGCCGCCGTCCAATGCAGCTAGGATCGGGAAGCCCAAGACGACCCGAAGGGATAAACCGACCCTGGGATATCGGCCGGTGATTGATAGCTATGAATCATGGTATGGCAACCACTGGTTTGCGAGAAAAGAGGTGCTGGCATGGGGTGCTGGAGCAGACGTGGTGCTTCGTATCAAGGACCTGAACGGTCACGATGGTGCTGGAGAAGCCAGTGGCTGTCAACAAGACACTTATGACGGCGCTAAATGGGCTGTATTCAACGATTTACCCAGCGTGAATAGCTGGGATGATGTGGCTGGCCTGCACCTGCTTGGTGATGATAGCTCATCCGTTGACTCTCTTGACTCCGAGGATCTTATCGTTGGCCGTCGAAACGGCGAGCTCACTCGCCTTTCGATTTCGCCTAGTCAGGGCTCCGCTACCCACAGAGCATTCTTTGATACCCAAGGCCACAAGCTAGACTATACAGACCTCAGTGTCGGAACTGAGAGGGTCCTGGCTGCGTCTCTAGACCGAGGCGAGATAGCATTTTACAAGCTTGACTCAGATACTTATAGCGTCCAACCCTTCGTCAGCTTGAAAGCTCATTTACATGGCGCTTCAAGGAATAGATGCTCAAAGCTTCTCTCAAATCGCAGGATCGTTGTTGGGGCAGACGGGGAGTCTTCTAAGATTGAGGTCTTCAGCTTCGATGAGACAGACATGAAAACAGAATGCACTATTCGAATTGAAGATGATGAGGCAGAAAGAAAGCCACGAGTTACTGCGATGGCACCGCTGCCGGCGTTAAGCTCTATGAAAGAAACGAGCTCTCAGAACCTTTTTCTGTCGGGCTGGGAAGATAGTAAAATAAGGTAATTAAATCTTCTTGACGATTTTTGTTATTACTATTTCTGTCTAGCTAATGGCTGCTGTAGGCTTCATGATCTACGATCTCCACGGCCGTGTGTTGCAGTATATGGTGATACGGTAGACGACAGTCCGGTATATTCCCTTCTTCCAATCGGCCATGAACGGTTGATGGTTGGCAGTGGTGCACATGGCCTTCTCAAGTTATTTGACCTAAGAGTTACTGGACGGCACCATGTAGATTCCAACAACACATCTCCGTCAATACCCAAGTCGAATCGCCGACGAAGGTGCTCTAATTCAATTGTGCGCGGTCTTCAGCTGAATCTACCCCCAGGCCCTCCCAAGGACATATCGATATTCCTTAGTGACAGGCAATCAGAAAATCGCAATAACACTAGGTTGCAACGAACCCTTAAACCCCGATACCGAGGCCCGGTATACACCATGTCTCTCCCATCGCCTACATCGTCAACGTTATATGTTGGCCTGGTGAACACTGTGATGAGATTGGACATGGTTGGGACAGACGATCTATGCGCAGCTGGCGACAATAAGAGCGGGTTGAATTGGTCTTCATTAAACCTCAGCTTGCCACTAGATGCTAAGGCTTCTCCTGGACACCAACCGGCTGACCTCTCTTGCTACGAACGTCCGTTTCCTGAGGATAACGGGAGAGGTATACGGCTCTTCGTTCAAAAACCATTCTGGAGCTCGTCAATTGTTACGCATCATGATGATAACATTCCTGGTTGGGATCAACGGTGGTTCCAACCTTCAGTCAATAGAAACATCAAACCAGAGGAAAGATGGAGATGATAAGTATATATTATGGGCATAGAAAAGATGGGGGAAAAGAGGATATTAAAATTTTTATAGATGCTAAGTTTGATCTTGGTTAAAAGTTATGTATGGGATTATAAAAGGGCCTTCTTCCGTCATTGAAATTACTGAATTTATTCATATAACTTTTTTGATTCTTTTTGCCTTATTGTTGCTCATTTGAGTAGAAGTACACTCGCGGACGAGGCTTCGTTCGACAATTCTAGCCAGCTACATGGCATGTATGAACTTGAAAAATAACAGCCCAGAAATTATGGACCCTGAACGCAACAACGCCTTGCTACATAGACTCCAAACATACGAGAGGGAAAAGGGGTGGGTAAAGTAAGCCTCCTGGGATAAAGGGATACACAGGCTCAGATCCAGCTTTGGTCAGTCTTCAAACTTGAAGCTTTTGCCTGGGCCGATATCAATTGGTCCACCACGATAAGAGCCACGCTTCTTCTTGTTCTTCTCTTTGGTAAAGCCTTTGCCGCGGGTGACTGACAGATCACGGTGAGCACGCTCAGCATATGCATATGGGACGTATGCGTTAGATGGGTGGTTGTGAGGCAGTGCGCTGGCGGCAGCCAAGGGGGTTGGCCTGGCTCCCACGTGTTTGCGAACTGTTTTGGGAGCGGGCTTTGGCTTGAAGTCAGAATCACTTTGGCCGGATGTTGCTGCCAGGGTAGCACTGGAATCTGAAGAATTCTTTCCCTCATCGGCCGCAGAAGATTTGGCAATGTTATCGTCATCATCACTGTCTGACGAGTCGGAGTCGGAGTCGGAAGAGGAGCTGTCGCTGTCTGATTCAGGGAGCGGAGTTTTGATAGCCTTCTTTAGGGTTGATGCTTCTTTCTTCGTTGCCGCATTAGAAATAGAGTCTGAATCGGTGTCTGAATCGGTGTCAGACGAGTCGGAGGAGTCTGAGTCTGAATCCGCATCCGAACTTGAATCAGAGTCTGAATCTGCCTTCTTGTCACTCGTTTCTTCGCTATCAGAGTCCGAGTCCGAGTCCGAGTCGGAGCTAGAATCTTTGGAGGAGTCAGAATCAGGTTCTGCTGATTTCTTTACAACTAGCTCCAGCTTTGCTTTCTTCGCACTGGGAGCGCCGTCAGAGTCGGAATCCGATTCAGAGTCGGAGTCGGAGTCAGAATCAGAGGAGGATGAGTCTGATTCCAGTTTGCGTTTAAGAGATTGATTCTCTCTGACTGTCGGAGCCGGTTTGGAGGCTTCTCCTTTTCCATCATCGTCGCTGCTGTCGTCGTCGGAGCTGTCCTCGCTCTCGGACGAGCTGCTGCCCGCGTCCTCCATTGAGACATCCGAGCTCGCGTCACTTGAATCTGAGTCCGAGTCCTCATCGCCATTGTAATCGGCGTCTTTTCCGGCATTCTGAGCCTCCCAAAGCTCATAAATGACATTTAGCGAAGGGATCCCCTCCGTGCTCGTGTGAGATTGTCGCATGGCTTTTGCGGCCTGTGCGTTTCCTTTCTGCTCTTCGAGAAAAGCAGCCTTCGTTTTAACGTATCCATGGTCTTCTAAGAACTGCGTAATGGACGCGAGAAGGGCAGGCGAGGCAGAAGCGACCTTTGTCTGCGATTTATCAAACAGTTAGCTAACTGTACAGCAAGTGATATCAGATTGAACACAGCTATACCTCTTGCTTCAGGGCCTCAGCAGAGCTCTTCTGGCCCTTTCCGGCCTTTGACTTCTTCTCGGGAGCCATCGTCCAGAGTGTAGCTGACAATTCCTCGCGACGAGAATGAAAAGAGGAAAGGAAATGAATCGCGTCTTCAACGTTGAATTATCAAAAATCGAAAATTCGTGAAAAAAAAAAAAAGTGGAAAAAAGAAACTTTCGCGGGAAGAAAGTTTAAAGGCACAAACGCCGCGCTAGTCCTAAAATGGACATGACATGGATCGTATGTTTTTGGCGGCTTTTCTGATCAGCGAGAGCAAAGAGGACAAGGGGAGGCCAATAGCGATAACAGCGGACGGTCATCAGTTATAGAAAGGGAAAAAAGAGAGTTGACCATCACCTTTTATCCTTGATATTTCCAGCTTTGGACTATGATTCGGTGGCTTCATGAAAAAGGCAGCGGATGATGGTATGATGTACTGTAAACTTGCGGCTACTTTATTCTATTGGCTACAGTCCACAGTTATCTATCCGTTGATTGGCTGATTAAATAAGCTTAACCAATTGAATGCCCTAAATCCGCGGTTGTAACAGTACCATACGGCGATGCGACTTCGCCTGAAGCAACAGCAAAGACGAAGCAGCAAGACGAAACAAACTCGACCATCGCAATCCAGAAACCACACGGCAGAGAGCTTGACGGCCTGGTAGCTGGTACCAGGCGGTGCGGCCACATACGACCTTCCCAGACGCAAACACCTTCTCCTTCTCCGGCGACATGAGCTCCCGCGACCGCTCTCGAGGGCGTCCGGCTGGTGCATCACCTCGCCAGGAGCGCCGCGGCGGAGAGATGCGTAACGGCTCAGGACCAATGCACCCATCATCTGGATCTTCGAGGGCAGAAAGATTTGAGGATGAGAAACGAAGGATAATAAACAGTTGTTTCTCCAAGAAGGATGCTGATGGGTCGAGTAAGCATATCTTGTCTCCAGACCACCAACGAGGCGGGCTAGCTATACAAACAGCAGCGTGATAAGAGCCGCGCAAGAAGCCAGGGACCGTTTTGCGTCCAAAACCAAAAAAATAAAATAAAAACGCTCTTGCAAGTGATATATTTTGAATGAACAGATTGCTAACAGTCGGCCAGCACTTGAGTCGTACATCACCCATATCCGTATCACGGAAGATGCAGCCTATCCATCGGCTCCGCCTCCAAGCACCTCCCCACCGGAGAACAAGAAGCCGAGAGCAATTATTGTGTCTGTACGGAAGTCTGGCCGAGTGCGAATGCACAAGTCAAGAGAGAACAGCGACGGCTCGTTCTCGATAGGGAAGACATGGACGCTGGACGATCTATCTCGCATCCAGATATACGACCACTTGACCCCATCAAGTCAGATCGAACAGCAACAAAAGTCATGGGCTGCAGACCTGGGATTCATTGTCACGATCACTAAGCCATATTATTGGACTGCGGCAACTTCCAAGGAGCGGGACTTCTTTATCGGCAGTCTCGTAAAGATATACAAGAAATATACTGGTGGGAGAGTTCCCGAGCTGGTTGGGCTGGACCCGAATGAGAAAGAAGCGCTGGTTGGGAGCTTGCCGTTGGCTTCCAAACCTCCTCCGCAGTCACAATCACAATCACAGCCTTCCCCTCAGTCCCAACCTCCAAGCAGGGGACAGGACCCAAGGTTGATGCATGGAATGAATCCCCGTTCGCAGTCTCCGTCTACAGGGCCAAACAGGTCCCAATCCCCGTATTCCAATCTACCTCCTAGCCGTGATGGTCCTCCAGATATGCGGAAACAGCCGTCTAGAGAACAGTTTCTACAAAACAAACCTAGCCAGGACCAGATGCCACGCGCTCCGCCCCCAACAACTTTACTGCCACGGATACCGGGTGATAGTAGTAATAACAATGCTGCTAGTAACCTACCACCAAAACCTCCACTACAAACACCACCGGTAGAGCCTCTGTCAAGGCAGCTTGGAGATGCACCTTCAACTGAGAATCTTGTGCCATCCCCGGTTACTTCTGAGCATCAAATTTTGCCAAATAGGACGTATAAACCAATGCCATTATCTCCCGTATCTGACGGTGGCTTGCTACCTAATAAGGTGTATACCCCCATGCCAGCGCCAGCTCCATCACCCAAGTCAGAGGACAGGCCACAGCCATACGGCCAAGGCAAACAACATCAGTCTAGCCTAGACAGTGGCGATATATCACCTTTCAGCAAACCTGTGCAAACACGGCCATCGACCAGTGAATCTTCGTTGCCAGCTTCGTTGCGGCCAGCGTTTGACAGGTCCCCTAGCTATGATCAGAAGAGCATAAGAAGCGTCAAGAGCAATGATGGCGAGGAGGATAGGTATAAAGCAGTGCCACCTCCTCGGGAATCCCCCAAGGTTGAGCTTCCTCCGGCAGTCAAGGAAGTACCACAACCTGAGCCACCGAAAATAAGACCACCTGCAATCAACGGCGATTTTGCCGCCGATATGGAGAAGGCACTGGCAGGCCGCGCTACCCCTGAGCCTCCAAGTGAACCACTGATGAAGACCGAATCTTCTCCGGAGCAACCAAAGCCTCCAGTGATAAACATTCCACCAGCAGCTGCAAGCAGCGCATCTCTCCCCGAGCCCGGGCCTGAACCAGAGCCTGAAGTCGAGACTCACCGACGGGGACTGGGTCCTATGATGAAGAGCAAGGGCGGCGCGAAGGACGTGGCTAATGTTCTGCGCAAGGCTGCGAATGCATACAACGCCTTCAAGCCCAGAGCTGGCGGAGCAGCTGAGCGTCTACGGGCAGCTAGAGAGAAAGAGAAGTCAGAGGGACCAGATGGAATTACAGGCGTTGTCCCGGCGCCGTTGCAGAGAGGAATCAGCGCAGAGACAACGACTACAACAGCAGCAACCAAGCCTCCCACTACCGAGCCACCCAAGGTGCAGGTCACGGATTCTAGTACCGGCAAGGAAGTCTCGTTTGATAGGTCTACAACTTCGGCAGACTCCTCATCTCTGAAGAGAAAGGAGACGAAGCCCGTTAAAGCACCGCGGGAAGACAATACCAAAAAGTGCTGCAGCGCACTTGGGATCGACCCGGCCGTGCTTGGTGGTCGTGGCGTGGAGTTTGACTGGCTGTTAACTGACCTTGGATGGGACGGTAGGCTGGGGAAAGACAAGGGAATCGAGGCACTGGAGGCCGAAATACGGCGGGAGATAGGACGAGTGCAGGCCAGCAGCTGGCTGAGCCAACTGCAGTCCTCGCATGACGGACGAGTGGACCAGCTGGCCAAGCTGTTTGACCGTGCAATGGAAGAGTGCGATGAGCTGGACGGCCTACTTACCTTGTACTCCCACGAACTCGACGTAAGTCTTTCCCCCATCTCTGTGATGAGATGATTTCAATATGCTACTTTCTTTTACTGACTCTGCCCGCCTAGACACTCTCGGAGGACGTCAACTACATCGAGTCCCAAGGCCAGGGACTGCAAACCCGCCTTGCCAACCAGCGACTGCTGCAATCCGAGATCCAGTCCCGACTCAAGTCCAACGGCAGCTCCCACTGAAACACCAGCCACGGCACCGCATCCTTCACTCGACGGTCTGGCTGGCGGTGTCAACAAACCTGCCGTGCTACCGTGACCCCTTTCTCCCGCCGTGAGACGAGGACGGAAGGGGAAGCTCATCCGTCGCACAGAAAATCCCCTTTACTCTATCTGCCTTTGCTCGCTGTGATGTGATCTCACGGGCCGGATAAAAGACGCCTTTGCTTTCCGTCTATCTTTCTCTCTTCTTCTATCTTGCTAACGAAGTATCTACCCGGGGCTATATATTATTCAGGGGGGAGGAGGAGGAGGAGGCGCAAAATGATACCCTTTCTTCCTTCTGCATCTTGACTGCCATCTCTTTCTTCTTACTCTCCTTTTTTTTTTTTCTCTCCTTTTGACTGTCCTTGGCATGATGAGAACTTCCCTGTATATAACATCTACCAAGTAATAATAGATATCGCTGTCTCGAGATCGATCGAGATGCTCGATGCTGGCTGTCCATCCCTCCATCCCCCCTTAGTTAAACGGCATCACTGCAGCCCCCGTACCACCACCACCACCACCACTGCCACTACTACTACTACTACTACTACTACTACTACCGCTGCCGCCGTCTTTCTCTCCCTGTCTGTCTGTCTTCTAACGTCTCTCGTATCCTCCTTCTGCAGGCTCCCCCGGGATCGGAATTCAGGGGTTCAATCGCATCGCTGCCTGTCCCGGCTTGTGGGGGTCGTTCGTCGGCAGTCCTCGTTGCCTGCAGTTTGGCCGCGATCCTAGCAAACCGCCATCTTCTTCTCCTTCTTCTCCTTCATCTTCTTCTTCTCTGTCTTCCTTTCCTCCCAGCATCCCCTTGTCTTCCTCTAACTAGGCCGGCTGGATCCCTCGTCACTAATAATAAATAACTAACACTTTTGGTACCTTTTTTCGACCCCGTAAGTTAACTATAAAAAGAAACGAGAAAAAGACAAAAAAAAAAAAAAGAACCTACAACAAAAACCACGAACGACAACGACGAGAGACACGGCAGAGACGAGAGAGAGAGGAAGAAGAAAGGAAAACCGGCGCCGCAGACTCTCGCTCTTCTTCTTCTTCTTCTTCTTCTTCTTCGTCTCACGGAAACAAGTCGCATTGGACCGAGAGCATCGACGAGACGCAGATGCAAGTCAGTCACTCCCACAACCCGCATCTACTCAAGCAACGACAGCGACGGCCAGGCGACGGACGGCGGGATACATAGATAGCCAGGGCCTCAGCGGCGCCTCTCGCTGCTATATCTGCTATTATAGGTGTACAAGTATATGCATACAGAGTATTGAGCTGACCAGGTGTTCTCGGCGCCCGCAGGTGAACTGAAGGCTACCCTCGCTCTCTCTCGCGATACATCCAAAAACTCCCTGGACTGCACGTCTTCCAGCCCCTGCGCCGGCGGCAGTCAAGAGTCGACCCCCCGGCCGCCCTTTTCCAGGAGATTTCTTTTCTTCTTCTTCGTCTTCTTCTTATTCTTCTTTTTACGTCTTTTCTTTCTTCTCTCTCCTGCTCTTCGACAACTACGCTCTCTGTCCGGCTCGTTGTGCTCTCCTGAAACGGGCTTCGGTCTCCCTCCTCCTCCTCCTCCTCCTCCTCCCCCCCCCAGGATGCCCTGGAAACCCCTACCTCGCATTGCGTTCGCCGTTGCGGTCTATCCCTTCCAGCCGTCGTCGCCCGCAGACCTGCCTCTCGAGCTCGGAGATGAACTCTACATAATCGAACAGGGCGGTGCCAGCGGCGAGTGGTATCGAGGGTACCTGGTCGCGCCGCCCTCGCTACTGGCCGGCCTGACGAGCGTCCGCGGACAGACGCTGGAGGCCCGCGTCTTCTCCGGCATATTTCCCAAGAACTGCGTCGAGGTGCGAGAAGTGCTCGGAGACGCAGACGAGGCAAACGACCGGCCGCGGGACAGCCCGGGCGTCGTGGTCAACGGCGACTCGCGTTCAATTGCCGCTGCGTCTCCGGAGAATGGCCAGCCAGGAGACATCAAGCCGACCTCCCGCGGCCTGGCTCCGGAGGTCAAGACCGCTCGCAAACTGTCGCCGCTGACCATCCTCAAGCTGGAAGAAGATGCGACCAAGCGACGGTCTGGCATGTCGATGCAGGCGCCAGCCGTGGCCTCCCTCACTCCAACTCCCACTCCTCCTGTTCCTCCTCCTCATGCTCCTCCTCCGCGGCGGGACTCCGCCGACGCAAAGCCCGCGGCCCCTGTGCCAATGCTCAAGATAGGGGATGAGACGCCTACCTCGATGTCTGAGCCGCTGGTCGACGAGATTGCTTCCTGTCTACGTGAATGGCACTCAACAAACATCCATGGGCTGCTGCTCGGGAGACAGTACGCTACCTTGGAGAGCATGTCCAACATTGTCCTCGAACTCGACCTCGCTCGGCGGCAGCTTCTACACAATGTCCTGACCGCCCAGGAGAGAAAGACACTACGCGAAGAAACCGTTTGGAACCTGGTTCGAGGGAACAAGATGCTGAGCGGGGATGTCATCGTCCGCGATCCTGCTCAGCGTGGCCGCCTGCTGACCGGAGACGATTCAGCCATTGAACTGACCAAGCTCCAGTCCGAAATGAGCATGCTTGATGGCAAGATAACGCATCCGTCTGATACTGTCTCCCTCCACCATCTTCTCTTCGAACTCGATGCGGTCACCGGCACCATCTCCAGCCCAATTGTTCTTGCAGTCAGCCTGTGCTTACAGTCTCCGGCCGGTGATGTCAAGCCCCTATCCGAAACATATGCCTTAGATGTCCCCTCTGCAGAGAGTTTCTCCTCCCTTGCTGTCAGCGGGAAATTAAAGACCCTGTTTACCGAGCTAAGTGCGGCAGATATAGGAGAAATATCAGGCGCAGATTCAAAACTGTTCCTCGTCGTCAAGGTCCTCAACTGGGAGGCACCTCGAACCGTGCCATTCCTCAGCAAATCTCACTCCTCCTCCGGCTCCAGCACTAGCAGAGCTGGAGCCCAGTTTAGCAATGCAGGCAAGGGCAGCTTACGGGGTAGAAGGAGCATGATGTGGGGGCCTAAGGGTAGCAAAGGTGGACAGCCCGTAGATCCGGCAGCAAAGGAGGCTACTAATAACGCTCCACCTCGATCCAGCGACGGGACAGATAAGGAGAAACAGACTGCGGCTCCCCCAAAGAAGAAAGATCCCGTCTGTCGTATGATTGGTGTAGGAGCAATTGAAGTCGGCCCCTTAGTCAAGGCCGGCAAGTCTACCGAACAGGTGTTCACCATCTGGTCGCCCCTGAATGAAAATGAAGAAGAAGACGCAAACACAGATGGCTTCCATGAGATCATCCGCAGCCTAATTTACAGTCCAACCGGAAGGTATACCCGGTCATACCAAGCTGCTAGGCTACACACTCACCTGTATCCATTCACCAGCACAGATGCAGACGCCCTCGTCAAAAAGAACCCTACTCTCCTCCACAGCGTTACTCAGACCAGAAGGATAGGCTTTCCTGGGGCGCCAACGAAGCCAAGGTCAGATATATACGTTACCCTCTCACGAGCGAACATCTCACGGGATGCTCTCCTCTCGCACCCAGTCCACGGCCAGGTCCCTGTGCCACAGTCGACTGGTCTCCGAAACATACAACTAACCCTCGAAGTCCGCAATTCCTCAGGCGCCAGAGTGGAAAAATGCATCTGTCCTTCATCTAACGCTACCCCAGTCATTGCCTGGAGAACTACCGTCACCGAGAGGCTTTCTAGCTGGAATCAGACTATCCGCCTGAGCATCCCGGCCGACCAGGTACCCGGATCCCACCTGATTATGAGTATAGCAGATGCCCCGGAGTTCCCGTTCGCCCTAAGCTGGATGCCTCTCTGGGACCAGCAAGCGTTCATCCGTGACGGACCTCATTCTCTCTTACTCCATGCATATGATAAATCCACTTCAAGCATTGAAAACGGAAAAGGAGCCTATCTATCCCTGCCCTGGAGTGCCCTCGGGAAAAATGAATGCACCAAGGACGAAGCCGTGACCGGACCTATGGCAACCCTAATAGTAGAAACTGATCTATGCAGCACTGAATATTCCCAGGATCAAGTCATGCTCGGACTTCTCAACTGGAAGGAGAAGCCTGCCTCAGAGCTTCTAGAGCTTCTGCGGAGGCTTGTCTTCGTCCCCGAGATCGAGATAGTCAAGCAATTAAGCAACGTCTTCGATGCCTTGTTCGGTATAATCGTCGAACACTCGGGGCATGACGAGTTCGAGGACCTTGTGTTTACCGATATCGTCACTGTACTTGGAATCCTACATGACCGTCGCTTTAACCTTGGACCGTTGGTTGATCAATATGCCAAGGAACAGTTCAACTTCCCCTTTGCTACTCCATGCTTGATAAGAAGCTATTGCCGTCTACTACAGGCCACCCCAGACTCCCAACAATCCCGTAATCTCCGTGCGGCTTTCAAGGTTGGAAGACATATACTCAAATTCATAATCAATGCCCGAGAACAGCAAAAGGCAAAGGAAGAAGGTATTGGCATTACAAACATCCAATTGACCTTCAACCGTAACTTGACCTTCATCTTCAAGTCCGTCGAAGCATTGATGCAAAATCCTGCCCCGATACTCGTTGGAAGCAAGACCCTCGTTGTCCAACATTTCCATACCTGGCTACCGGAGCTATCCAGTGCGCTTACCAAGGATGAAATCATCGACATTGCCTTGAGCTTTATGGACTCTTGCAAGGACGTTAAAGGCATGCTTATTCTCTACAAGCTTGTTCTTATCCAGAACTACTTCCAGCTTTCGTTATTTGCCGAGCAGAAGGAGCGGAAGATGCTCTATGCTCGATGTGCCGAGTGGCTTGATCCTTACTGGGGAGCTGTGTCAGAAGTTACAGACCAATACAGAGATCAGGTCCGACTATGCTCGTCTATCATTGCAGAGCAGCTGAAGCATCCAGAGCCAGAGCTTTTCGAGTACATGCCCAAAGTCGTGGCCTCTTACTGTGCCATCGCGGCCGATGGTGTTGAAGAATCGAACTGGCTTTCTCTCCTATTCAGCAAATCCTTCCCATTCCAGCTAAAGCAGTCGAAGACAAGCCAGAAATTCGACGAGGCTCTTGTTGAACTCTCCGCTCTCACCGCTGCGTTGTCCGCTATACCAAACCCAGTGGAGTTAGTTATGGAACCAGACGAGATGGCTATCTTCTTATCCCGCGCATTCACGACTCACATATCAATTCTCGATTGCGTTCCCTACCCTGCATCTTGGTTAAGTTTGCGTATATATCACCATCGCTCCGTGGTGAAAAGCTTGGAACATTGGTCCGCAATGCTTATCAAATCGTTCCTCCCGCCTGTTGAGGAAGCTGATACTTTTGACATGGAATTATGGAGACTGTTTTTTGCTACAATTTTGAAGTTGGTATCAAGTGACGCTCTTGCTCTGGAAACCTTCCCTGAGCAAAAACGACGTGCTGTGTGGAAAATCGCTGGCGATGTCCGTGAACATGGCGCTGAGCTCTTGCGTACCACTTGGAAAGCCATCGGTTGGGAGACTACCCCTGAAGAGCGTGACCGGTTTGGTTTGGATAGGCTTGGAGGATATCAAGTTCAATATGTTCCTAGCCTCGTACCTCCGATTATCGAGCTTTGTCTGAGCGTCCATGAGGGACCTCGACGGGTTGCTGTTGAAATATTGCAGACCATGCTTGTCAGCGAATGGCAATTGAACGAAGACCTGGCCATGATCGAAGCTGAGATAATATCCAGCCTAGACGAGACGTTCAAGACAAGGAACTTCTCCGAAAGCATCACCCAGAAGCTGTTCATGACTGAGTTGATGGAACTCTTTGACTCAAAATCCGAAACCCTTGACCCCGAACTCATGGTAGCATTGAAGGAACTGGTTGCTACTGTCGATGAACTGCTAGATCTCCTGGCCGCTGCACACTCCGGTAATATTTCTGAGAGTTTGAATACTTTGAAACTAATGGAGTTCATGAAGGACATGGACAAGGAGGATATCTTCATTCGCTACGTGCATGAGCTTGCTAAGGGGCAGGTTGCGGCCCGGAATTTCACCGAAGCTGGCCTTGCACTTCAATTCCACGCCGACCTCTACAATTGGGATTCCTCACAGCTGCTTCCGGCTCTTGCGATTCCCGAGTTCCCAGAACAAAGTGCCTTCGATCGAAAGGAAGCCTTGTATTTCCAAATCATTCAGCATTTCGAAGATGGGAAGGCTTGGGCACATGCTCTTGCATGTTATCGGGAACTTGCAGACCAATATGAGCATACCACCCTAGACTTCGCCAAACTTTCAAGAACGCAGACATCTATGGCTAGAATCTATGACTCCATTGTCAGAGATGATATCCAGGTCGCGAGATACTTCCGTGTCACTTTCAAGGGTCTTGGGTTCCCGGCTACTGTAAGGGATAAGCAATATATCTTCGAAGGACACCCGACAGATCGATTGGCCAGCTTTACCGACCGACTGCAGAAAGAATACCCGGCCGCTCAACTTATTACATCTGGAGAGATTGAAGATTTAGAGGGCCAGTTCCTTCGGGTATCCGCCGTTAGCATTCACCGCGACATGAACCATCCAGTCTATCAACGAACCAAGGTCCCCCAGTCCGTTAGAGACCACCTCTTGACTTCTGTACCTGCGCAATTTTCAGTTACGTCTAAGAAACACTTGAATGGAAACAATGTTAAGAAACAATGGGTTGAGAAGACTATCTATACCGTCGCCGAACCGTTTCCCAACATCCTTAGACGCAGTGAGATAGTTGCAACTGACGAAGTTTCTCTGACCCCCTTGCAAACTGCTATAGAAAGAACATGGCGCAAGACCCAGGAACTTATAATTCTTGAAAGGAGAGCCACGTTGAACCCGGATGCGAATCTCTCAGCGGTAGCTGAACTTATTCGACAGCTTGTTGATGTCGAAGCCCAACCGTCCACTTGTGCTGCACTCTACCGTCAATTCCTTCAAGAGGATTATGATATGGATGTACCAACTGAGAATGGCGACGTAGATGGGCCAGTACACCCCAACCACCCTCTAAGAAACGCCCTTGCAACTGCTTTGATAGAGCATGCTGTAGCGATCAAGCGTTGCCTCATGCTATTCAACCTTCGACCATCGTATCAATCCGACCAGATAGAGCTTGTTCGTCAATTTGAATCTATCTTCTCCCACGAGCTTGCAACCTTCATACCTGTAGCCGGGCAATTCCAAGAAGACACCCTTCCCACCTTCAATCGATTTGATCCTTTCGCAAATACCCAGGCTCCTCGAGTACAAGATATCCAAAATGATGGTCCACCACCCAAGCCGTCACTTTCAAGATCTCTGTCCAACGCAGTATCCGAGGCTCCAAGCCGTCGCTTAAGCCTCAACCCGTTCAGACGTTCGCATCATGGGCCTTCTAACTCTGTCACGACCATTACCCAGGAAACAATAAGGTCTAATAGCAGCCTGAGAAATCAATCCATCAGCGAAGGAATGAAGCTCAACGGTACCACGATGGTAAACGAGCCGCTGAGAGCCCCTACCTCGGCCAGCAACAAAGCGGATATGAATGAAAGAAAAGGCAGTCTTTCAGCCCAGAGCAAGACAGATGGCTCGCAGAAACGCCGCAGCTGGTTCGGAAACGGTAGTACCACTAGTAGTAATAACGGCAACGCTACTGAAGCAAGGCCCAATTGTACAACAACCCCGTCCACGGAAGACATCAAAACGACACAACAGCGGATCATCGAAAGGGCGAAGGCTGCTCGCAAACAGAATGGAACTACTTACTCAACTATCCCCCAGACCCGACCGTCGACCAACGGCAGCAATCGAACGGGTATATCCGCTCGTTCAGGAGGCCAGCACTCCCCAATTAGCCCATTAACGAATAATTCGGGCGGAAGTAGCAACATGAGCGCATCTGCAGTGCGGGACTCCGTCATGAGACGGCTCAGCCTTTTGAAGTCCGGTCGAAAGGCCAGCCGTGCCAACTTCCGAGAAGGTGGCGCAATGGGCGGAGCAGTAAAGGAAGAATAGGCTCATACGGCGCATCCCTGAACGTATATACCCTCCCAGCCCTCGCTATCCTTCATATTCATATTCTGATCTCAACTCGGCTGCATTTAATCACCCATACTTGACATCACTCCTCAGCTACACTCCTCATATTCCCCTTCTCCCCTTTCTTTTTTCATTTTTCTGGCAGTTGGCCATTTATTCCTTCAACCCCCTTTTACCTCTTACATTCATGTAAGATATGACATTTTATTTGGATGAATGTTTTATTCCCTTCTACATGTTGGATAATTCTTGAATGTTCCCCCCCTCTTTTTGATACCAATGTCCGAGCCCTCTATTGAATATACTTCCCTTTGTTTTAATACTTCTTGCACCTGCATTTCCCTTTCCCAGCGCTACCTAGTGTATCTGGCAAGCAACAGCCTCATTGGCTCCGCATGGTATTCTCCTTTTAATCTTTCTTCTTCTTTCCCCTGATTTACTATGGCTATATTTAATCGTTAATTTCATTCCGTGTTCCGTTGAGTTGTCCTTGATGTAGATGATGTTTGTGCTGCAATTACCACATGGATGACCGATATTAGCTTGAGCCCGGATTTGCATTATAGAGCAGTAAACTATTGAAGTTTAGTCAAACCTTGATAAGATAGGGAGCTATACTAGTTAAACCGATGGGACGCAACCATTAGTTATACAAGCTGTGCAGGGCAGAAATAAAAAACAGCCGCAAGAAGACGGCTCTAGATAAAATTAAAAAAACGCTAATAATATGCGTATATAAAACTAATTAACAAGAGAAGCTAACTAAGCTAATGATTGCATATCAGTTATTAATTTTTTATTTTTTATTTTCTCCCAAGACAGATTGCAATTCTCTAACCCTGAACTGCGTTCGGATCACTGTAAAGATCGCAGTGATGCGGATGCTTAAGACAGTATCTGGGCTGTAGTGGTGCGGCACCAATACCGTTGGCAACAAGGTATTCCCTGAAGTTGTTTATACGGGCAGTCATAAGATACGTTCGCTTCTTGCCCTCTTTGTCACGGTTGCCGGACCAGAGCAGTTCGGCAAGAGCAGCAGCGCGGGGCCAGAATTTGGGAGTGATGTTAGCATCATCTATCTGCTCTGACCATAGAGGAGCGATACCGCCTAGAATATGGTCCTTCTCCGGGACAGTAAGTTCAGAGGCGAAATCATAGTCGTAGATACGTTGCCAGGTCTTGTACGGAGCACACCAAGAACCGCCGTCGCCGCCGTAGTTGAAGTTAGGCGTTCCGGGAGTGGGATTTTTCATGACGTTGTATCTGGGGTCATTGCTGACCCAGCCACCATTACCGCAGTCGAGGTAGAAGAAATCAGCAGAAGACACGATAACATCATAGCCGTTGGAGGTAAGCTTTTTGATGTTGTCGAGCCCGCCATTCCAGGTCTGCAGGACAACGCTCCTTGGAATCCTCTCCGCGTGAATTTGCTCAGAGAGGAGCATGTCTTCCCAGTAGATGAAACGGCGGTGTTTGATCTTGTCGAGAGCCGGAAGGGTCCTGTCAACGTACTCCTGAAGCAAGTCATCCAAGGTCTTATCTGGATGTTCGGTAAGCCATTGGGTGACATGTTTGCTGAATTTGTAGCAGTTCGGCTGCAGTTCATCACCACCGAGGTGATAGAATTCGTCCTCAAAGAGGCTAGAAACTTCTTTGTAAAGCTTCTCGAGCACCTCGTAAGTCTTGTTATAGGCTATGTCAAGCTGTCCTGGGTTGGGCTCCAGAGCAGTGTGGTGTGGGAAGAAATCGTTGGACCACCAGGAATTTCCACAAGCCACCAAATCAGGATCAATCCGTTTCCAGCCAGAGGAAGAGTGACTGGGTGTGTCGATCTCAGGGATGACACGGATTCCACGTTGTCTAGCATACTCGATGATCTCCTTGATAGTCGCGTGGGAATAGACCATCCTCTTTGAATAGGCATCCTCGGTCATCTGAGGATAAGTTCTGACCTCAAGGGGCCAGGACTGAGTGTCAGTGATGTGCCAGTGGAGGACGTTTAGCTTTGACAGAGCCATGGCATCGAGCTGCTCCTTGATTTTACTCGGGGAGATGAAGTTACGGCCAGAATCGAGCAGGATGCCCCGGATTGGGTACAGAGGACCTTCTTTAATGGTGAAAGGCCTCTCGATGTAAAACTGCCGGGTCGTTTCGTCGTAAACGACAATCTGCTGCAGAGTGGTGAATGCATGGCGAGCTCCCCAGGGAGTTTTGGCCTCAATTTCGATGGCCTCGGACCTTGCGCTGACCGTCAAGCTGTAGGATTCATCTACTTTATGAGCCAGCTTTGCATTGACATCCGAGACTTTGACGTTAACCCTTCTGATCATGGCACCGGGAGGAGCATTTTGTCTCTTTTCTTTGGGCTTGGAGGACTGGTCAGGGAACGGGTCGAACTTGGGGATGGGGCCCTCGAGTGCTTGCGGATACCATTTGAGGCGACGAATAGTGCTGTAGCATCTCTCCCATGCATCCCTAATGCCACTCTGGCGCGGTCCATGGTATGAAACAAAGGGAGCGAGGTACTTGCGGCCTTCGTCGGCGTGAAGGTACCAGGTTACCGGTCCTGGCAGCGGGTTGATAGTACGGGCTTTCAGGGCTTCCTCAATAACGGCATCAGAGGTGGCTTCAACGACGCCAGACAGCAGCACGGCCGTGATGGCCAGAGCTTTGGCGAAACGCATCGTTCTCCAGCCAATGTAGTTATTCAGTTGTAGTTCTTGTTTGACAGAGCGGAAGGGAGCGATGAAGAGAAAAAGAGAGAGCGAGTGAGGAGTGAGGAGGTGCAAAGGAATGTAAGTGATTGTAAACAAGAACCAGGGAGCAGACGGGGAGGACGGCCAGATTTATATCCTTTTACTGACTCCCGGCAAAAACCAGCCCCTGCCTGCTCAATTTACAGGTAGATCGCCACAGAACCTGCGATGCTGACTGGCTATCGGGGGCGAGCAGCAGCGAGGGCTTCACTCTTGCTGGTCAAGGTGGAGGACAGCTTGTGGTTGTCGATGCAGTCGTTGCTTTTTCCTGCGTGCAACCCTCCCTTCATCCATCGCGAAGGATGACCTCCACACCCGCAAATTAAGAATTTCTTTATCGCGCGAGTGAGATGGTTAAATAGCTCTCCGGAAATTAAACAACATATGGGCCTGAAGCCAGTCCCAGAGGTAGGGCAACTAGTCGAGCCGATATCCCATAGGCGAAAAGGCAGCCTGTGAGTGTCAGTGGCGATTCTCTCCATTCCCTGCAGTATTGAACAAGGTAGCTAACTAGTTAGTTAACTAGTTAAGCATCCCGGGACATCAGCCAGCGATATCAGATGATGGCTAGTTAACTGCACACAGACAGCGCGAGACAAGCAAGCTGCCGTTTTCGTCAGGCTGCTGGGCCAAATACAAGATATACACGCAGTGGCATCTGCTCGGCTGGGCATGTAACCCTGAATGGTGGCGGATCTCGCTAGGATGTCTGGCCACATGGCATCGCGGTGACCTAGTAGATGGATGCTCTCACTAACCAGTTAACTATCACCGCTTGGCCTGCAACGGCTCAAGGGATCCTGGAGTGTGTCTAGGTTTCAAACCCCACTGCTGGAGGGCATCTCAGGAGAAACAGTGCCTCCTCCCGGTCAAGAGAGCTGGCGAGAATCTCAGACAGGCTGCTGGACGGGGCCAGAGGGGCCGTTGGTGTTTGTTGACATCGATATCAAAAGGTCCCTGTACATTCGCCGCTGGAGCAAGAGTCTGTTACAAAGGAGTCGTTAGCGAGTTTAGTAAGCTATTGGCAGGTGGTGAGGAACGGAAGCTATTTCCCAGATTTAACCTTGATATCAAACCGCTGATCAGGTTACTGCTCGTCCCATGTCTTTGGTCTAGATTGTATACGAGGTGTTACATGCGCCAGAGGTCACGATTCCATTCTGAGATGCTACCTACTTTTTTTATTTACCCACCTACATAGGCGAGCAGATAGGGCAAATTTCACCCCTTCTAGCTTCAAGTTTATGCATCGTTCATGCATCAACGGTGGGTCCGGATGGTTCCGCCCAGTACCTCTTGAGAAACTCCTCGAAAGTCATGGGCTTTACGTCCGGGCAGAGGCGGTTGAGCGTTGGCTGGACAGTGATGCCACCATCGCAACACACTTTCTTCAACTGACACTCCAGCTTCTCAATGATTCCCAAAACCCCTTCCGCAGGGCTGGCAAGCCGCTCCTCGACCTGTTTCTTGGTGAACGGGCGTACCTCCATCGTGCGGCCTGTATACTTTTCGATCAGGCTCACGATCTCGTCGAACTGAAGAGTTGAACCGGCCATCCCAAGCTCTCGTTTTCCCCAGGGCTCCTCCAGGTCGATAGCCGCTGCGATGAACCTGCCAATGTCGCGGATGTTGGTCATGGTTATAGCGGCTGGTGGTGGTACGCTGCCACCCTCACGCACGACCACGGGCACCTCAACCCAGCCCTCGACCAAGTTAAACAATAACGGCCCCTCAGCAAAGCCCGCCAGCGCCTCTGCCCGATTACCGTCTTTCTCAGGACTGCCGATTCCAAGGTAATTCATGAACATCCCGTTCGCAAAGAGGGCGGCGTCGATGTTGGATTGGAGCACAGCCTCCCACACGGGAAGCTTGGCCTCTCTCTCAAAGTCGACTAAGAAGTGCAACTTGTGTCCGCCAGAGAACTCAGACGGTGCAAAGCGTCGGCACCCAGCGGCCTCGGCGGCATGCAGCAGTCTGATCTGGGTATTGACGAACGTGTCTGTGTCATGGATAAGGAGCACACTGATGACAGTGTCGATATCATGCAGGGCTGCTACCAGCGAGTCCTTGGACTCGTAATCGACGTACCGAGTTTCTACTTCGGCGGTAGAAGACGATCCAGGAACCGCCCAAGCTGCCGTGCTAGACGCCGGGGAGCCGCCTTCTCGCTTCCTCGAGAGAATAACTGGCGTATGACGGCCGTTCGTTGCCAAAAGGGCTGAAACAACCGAATGGCCCAGCGTCGGACTAGAGCCCCCTGCGATCGCGACCTTGACCATGATGGATGAACTAGCTGCGGATAACTAACACTATGGCCTTCAGGACCTGCTCACATATATCTGAGGTTGCAAGAGAAGAGGAGAGCCATCCTGGCCCAGGAAACAGAAGACAGTTCTATGTATATATATAGAGCCCTTCCTGCGCGTTGATCGTCGATCGTCGATCGTCGTCCGTCTAGTCCTTTTCGACGTCATCAAAGCGGGAAAAGTTCGTGTTCTGGCATGTTCCCTCTTTGGGTTTAGTGCCGTTATCCTAGCCAATAGGCAGTTAGATTATATAATTATATCACGTGTTTTCGTGACTCAAAGGCGACTTCTTCGTATTTTTTGGAAACGCCGACGACGATATTTGGCTGGCAGAAGGCAGATCCTTGACAGGGCGCAGTCAGCACAGCATGCACTATCCATGTATGTAGATAGACCTTGGCTCGTTGCGTTGCTTCGTTGTGCTCCCTGGTGTAATTTGTAGGAAAGTGTTGATCACGTGGTGGACAAGCTTCCATCCAAGGTTTTGGCGATAGTTGGCTGAAGACGTCAAGATATCGAGGCCGAACGTCAGAGAGAGGCAACATACCATATGCATCAAAACAGCTTTCATTTCCTCATGGAAGACATCTAATGTACACAGCTTAACAACAAGATCAATCAATGTCAATTTCCCTCTCCCTGTCCGGCGGTTACTTTTTTTATTATTTTTTTCTCCTTTTTTCTTTTCCTTTCGTCAATCTTTCTCCATTTCCATATCCCCAATTGAATCAATGCAAAACCAACGCCAAATGAGATCCAGTGTTTCCCACAAAATGAAAAAATTTTACCTGCATACCTGACTCCGTGTTGTGACTTCGGTGTCAAATCCTTCTTTTTCTTTCTTTCTTTCTTTCTTTCTTTCTTTTTTTTTTTTATGTGTGTGCTGGGGGGGAGCTGGGGACATATTTATCCAAGATTGACCTGCTTTCCACCGTGTTGTTTAGCAGCATCATTGACTCCGTTCCGCATGCGTTCGCTCCTTGCCAGATACTCGGCCCAAGCTCTGGCGTCATGGTCCAAACGTGCTTTCGTAGCTGCATCGGTCCTTTGACGTCTCTCCTTCTTGACCTTATCCCCGGAACGTTTCTGCTTGGCCAATTTCTCCTTTTCGGCTTTTGCTTTCTGGCTCTTTTCTTTCTCGACCTTCTCTTGCTCTAGTCTCTTGGCTTCGGCTTCCTTCGCCTTACTGTGGGCTTCTTCGATATCGTCATAAAATTTCTGGAGTTGATCCCTGAAGGGTGCTGCCTTTTCCTTTGCTTCGACGAATTTCTCGGCAAAAAATTGGAGGGAACCTCCTCTTTTTTGACACTGCTCTTCTTGATGGTTGCGTTCTGCAATACACCGTTTCAGTGCAAGAATGGTGTTCTCTGCGGCATGCGGCTCATAATGACCCGGATTGGAGTGGATATCCCGTCGTTTCGTGTTGAGTTGCTCGAAAATAGCAATTGACTCTGTCAGAGCCGTCGTTTCTTTCCTGTAAACCTCATGTGTTGCAAAGTAGCGGACACGAGCGGCTGCCAATTCCCCAAAAGCATCGGTGAACTTTTCAGGCAAATCCTTGGGGAAGTTGAAAATCATCTCGTTAAGGCGTTTATAATCGAATTGGATGCCAGGCTCACCGCTGTACATGTCGATTTTGATGGGGTCCAAGGTTTCCTTTGTGCCATTGCAGTAGTCTCTCCAGATCACTGCTGCTAGGGGAATAGTGGTAGGAATTTTCCCCCCATACCCTATAGGGCTCTCCAAGGGGAAATACTCGGATGTGAACGACTTCTGTGAGGCAAAGTACCCGGGTTCCAGCCCTGGAACCACTTTTTGTTTCTTTTTTGCTGGTTCTCTGGCGATCTCAGGTGATAGATTTGCTGTGGGAGCGGCCGACTTCATGATTAAAGGAGAGGCCATTTTGAGATATCCCTGTTCCTTGAGCTGGTATAACTGTGCTGTATTTGCCCTTTTCTGCGGCAAATACGCCGTTTTTATTAGCTATGAGGCAAAATGTGACGGCTGCGAGTTGAGGAAGAGAGTACATACCTGTTTACTCTCCCAAGGGGGGCAAGAGAGGTTGAATAGAGATCTGATGAAGCTGAAGATGCAAAGGTTGGTGAACAGGAGGAAAAGGAGCAGGAAGAGGAAGAGGAAGAGGAAGAAGAAGAAGAAGAAGAGGAAGAAGAAGAGGAGGAGGAGGAGGTCGGAAGTCTGGTATCTGGAACTCAGCGCTGGAGAGTTTGGGACTCTGGCTGTGACTCTTCAGATGTCCTCCTTTACCAGCCCCCTGAATTTCACGGCCACCCATCTCTCCTCTCCCCCTATTTTACTGCCAGATTCTTCCATGATGAGGCTGTGACACGCATAGAGAGTAATAACCATGACTTCTGGCTACCACTATCCTCTCTGTGAAGGCCGTTTGGCGCAGAAAGGCGAGTGAAGGGCGGCGGGAGATACCTCGCCTGCAGTGGCAACGTTACTTACATTTGCGGCGCCAATAAGCCCTAGCACCGGAACTGGCGCGTGTGCTCCGGGATATGCGTTGCAGGTCGCCATATACCTGAGGCCAGGAGAGTTCTTGGGTCAAGAGAGCGTCTCTGGAGGCCTTCCGGCCGCTCTGCTGCTTGTTGGTGGCGTGCATGAACTTGCAGCAGGCGCGGCTAAAAAGAAGGGGCTACGAGATGTCCACTTTAGGTGAAGCGAGTGTCATTTGCTTATGTCTAGCTGGTCTATCTACTGCCACATCAACCTGTTATACTGCTTACAGCTCCTCTCCTTCAGCAGATAGCTCTCCAGCAGCATTTGAGACGGGGAGGAGGTTCGTTCCTCGCCATGGCTGTGAGTGAGTGCCGAGGTGTGTGTGTGTGTATGTGTG